>NW_015169794.1:474891-491493 GCF_001447785.1 Gekko japonicus
TACTCCTTTAGTCTCTTACTAACCTGCCTCCTCCTCCTGATGGGCAATAATATTAGGAACCTGGGTGAACTGAAGAAATGGGCAGCAGTTATTAGAGCAAGTCGGGCTGCTGCTGAATCATTGCAATCCCCATTTTTATGAGGCTGTTTAACACTGCAAAACTCACAACTAAAAATGGCTGCACGCCTTGTTGACGAGGGCGTCGAGTACAAACTCAGTGGGAAGCCTGGGTTTCTTGTGGCAGAATGTGTAGAATGGCCCACCCACAGACATGCAAGAGGAGCACAAACTATGAGATCATGGAATGCAGTATGGATTGTGCCTTGTAAGTATGGATTGTGCCTTGTGCTTTATCAATAGCAGATCACACACACATAAAAAATTGCACACAAGCAACATCTACTAAAGAAGGGTTTGGCAGGCACACAGATTCACCAGCCTAACCCAATATATACTGTTTAATATCCTTTTGATGTTCAATCATATGAACCAGAATCAATTGCCTGGAGCAGGACAAGCAGGACATCCATCAGTCAGGGATGTTCTAGCTTTGGATTTTCACTGCTGAGCATGAAGTTGGACTAGTTGGGCTGTAAGACCCCTTTCCAGCTGTTTGATTCTATGAAAGGTAGCCCATTCACCTATAATAGGCTGCCTTTTGTAGCGTTCTAACAGCAAGCCAGACTTTAATCAATATGTTTTATGCTGTTAGGCTCTCGTCTGTATCCAAAGTCATCCTCTCTCATTGTAAAGGAGGCAATCTTTAACATCGTAATTCAACCAAATAAACAAACTCTCCTAAAGAAACTCAAAAGGAAAGGAGAAGAAAGACCTGCTCTTTTAACAAACAAGTTCTTGTATTCCCCAAACAATGTCTTATAGTCTAAACAAGTTGAGGAAGGCTACTAATCTAATAAAGGTCCATTTAAAACAAAACTATTAAAATGTCATGTACTGAGTGTTCAGGAGGCTCAAAGCCACGATGCTTAAACTCAGCAGTTTCCCAGCTTTGAAGCCACAAAGATCAGGAGGAGAGGGCACAGCTGCACAGAAATATTAAAGTTGCACTAATTTCAAGGAGGATCAACCGGAGTAACCGAAGGATAATCACTTCACTTGTCCTAAGTATACTAGCTGTAATCTAAGATGGCAAGCTCAGGGGCTTCCCTTGGGCGATTATGTGCTTCCTGTGGGCATGTGTCCTCAAGGATTTCCTATTGCCATCAGCAGCTTCTTTTGCTTCTGATCATTTGAGCTGTCATCTCCTTGCAATAAACCCCACTGACTTCAGAGGAGTTACCTATTTTCAAGTAAGCAGTGCAGATAAAGAAAGTGATTAAAATGTGGAATTCCATGTCAGAGGATGTAGTGATGGCCACAGACATAGATGGCTTTAAAAGGGGATTAGATAGATTCATGGAGGAGAGGTCTATCAGTGGCTACAAGCCATGGTGACTGAGGGGAACCTTCACATTCAGAGGCACTAATCCTCTGAATCCCAGAGCCAGGAGGCAACATTAGGGGAAGGTCTCAGCATCTGTGCCCTATTGTTGGCCCTCCAGAGGAACTGGTTGCCCACTGTGTGAGACAGGATGCTGGACTAGATGGACCACTGGCCTGATCCAGCAGGACTCTTCTTATGTTCTTATGTAAATTGTCTTAGCAAGAGATAATGAAACTGGAATAATCCAGATCATTATAGTAAAGTCTCTGTGCCAATCACAAAATACCGATAGCAATTAATAGAAAAGGGATATACAGAAAAATTATGTCTCTGTAAATTAAAACCACCACCCCCAGGCCTGATGAGGACTAAAAGGTAATGGTAAAAGTTTCCCTTGCTCGAAAGCCAGTCGAATTCGAGTCTAGGGGATGGTGCTCATCTCCATTTCCAAGATGAAGAGCCAGTGTTGTCCGATGACATTCCTTGGTCATGTGGCTGGCATGACTAAATGCTGAGGCGTGGCATGGAATATTGAGGGAAGTTAGAAATCAGTTACGGGGGGATGGGAACATTGGCCTGTTCAGCTCCTCAGATTTTATAGAATCCTGTAAGGTAGATTTAAGTATCTGTGAGAAAGAGGAGAGAATGTACAAATTGTTAATCCTCCTGCATGCAGTTTGTGGCCTCTAATCCCAAATTTCTTGATTAAGTTCCTGTCAGTAAGGAAGAGAAATAGAGCCATCTATAGACAAGGAAGGAGTTTCTGCATTCTCAGAGCACTCCGCAGGTATGCAGCAAATATGACTTTGTAAATGAAAAGAAAACTCCAAGGAACCCTGATGAGGACTGAACATGTTCTAGGAAGTGATGAGGGCAATTGAGCATCAGTTGAAGTGGGAATGGAAACACAAGAATGGGGAAATTGGCTTAATCAACCCCTCTAAGAGATTACAGTATGTTGGAAAGGGAGATTTGGGTTGGGTGAAATGGAATTTCCTAATTAACATTGGCTCCTCCAACTCCTCATGGGTCCCCATCTTGTAAGGACCTCTTATTGAACCTTGTTCTACATTCCATGTTGGAAGAACTTTAAACTGCCACAACATTTTGTTAAAAGTCATTATACAAATGGTTGGGGGGGCTGTTTAGTTTCAGACTGCAGGTTAATGACAAGAGCTTTTGCTCTGCAAAGGAAAAAAAATTCTATGTGGAAAAACAGGAATGCCTGAACGGAGGCAAGAGTGAGCCCCTTTTCCTTGTCATACTGATATTATAAGACCAGGGAGGGGGAGATCCAAGCAATTACCCTACCTAACACTTGTAGAGATGTTTCTCCAGAACAGCCTCACTGTTTTAGTGAGCGGAATGAACAAATGGTCTTTATTCACAACAGCCACAATGAGATCCAATCCCAATTCATAAAGTTCACTGGGTAAAATCCTGGTTCTAAAATGCTACTAACTTCAGCAGCATTTATCTGACCAGACCTACTGATTCAATAGCTAGAAGTTATCTTTGACTTTACTGCAAGCATCATAACACAATGCACCACATTTAGCAATTCTTTACATTAAGGCTGGCTTACAAAAATGGTTATTCCTTGTAAAGGCAAAACCCTAGTATCAAGTGAGTTTTCAAGCATTGCCCCAGAAATGCATGAAATCATTCATAGCATGCAGTGTGTCTCTTTACCAGACCCTTTTGCAGTTGTAGTCAATGATACCCCGGCTATTGATTTATGAAAACGGAAATGTGGGTAAGCATACAAGAGGGAAAGCAGTGTTGGGAAATGCTGCTCCTGTCACATCTTCTGCCACCACCTGCTAGTTATGTGATGTCAACGTTATATAGGCCATATGCATATGGTGTGCCTCATAATCAGTCTCCATAAAGTGCAGAAAACAAAGATGAGAGAAGATTAGAGATGGACATGAGCAATGGTCTTGAAACAACAGAGTATTTGATGAATACATGAAGCTGAGTTAGACCATTCGTCTGTCAAGGTCAGTATTATATACTCTGACTGGCTGTGTCTCTCCAGGAACTCAGATACAGATCTTTCACGTAGGTCTACCAGCTGACCCAATGGACGCAGAAATAAGGTGCGGCTAGGATGGAATGTTGAGAAAGGCTTGGCTGCAGACTGATTATGGCGCAAGAAATGCAAGGAAGAACCGAAAGGAAACATTCTTGGACAGAGGGATCTCAGGCAGCTGCCGGTCAGAGTAGGCAATCCCAGACAAGATGGACCACTCAGTTCAGTAAAACACAGCTTCCTATGTTCGTAAGTCATTTGATGAATATAAAGGAGATCATTCCAACCACATGGGGCAGCATGGTGTAAGGCATGGAGATGGAAATGGGAGAAGCAGGGAGTGGATAGCCTAGGCAACCGACGTTACAAGATAGTATAAGCCTGATCTCCTTCTACTTTACCATCTGTTTAAGCCTTGAGGTGCCACAGAAATCTCCCATCAGTATGCCATGTATTCATTAGGATAGCACCAAGATTTAGCAAGTCATCAAAGGCCCCAGTCACATGGCAAAGTTGCCATGGGAGAGGCACAGATGGTGGGCAGATTATCCGGGCGTGATCGCACCCCAACATCTGGGAAGTGGAGCACACCGGTGGCTTACCGCCGACAATGCACCTTAAAAAACTAGTACCTCCAAGGTACTAGTAAACGTTTGCCATGGGCTGCCTCCAGACACCTGTGGTGTGATTGCGCCAGCGCGCAGCATTTCCCTCCAGTCCCTTGTTTAACCCGCGGCGCCGAGGGAAGGACCCGTGGTGTGCCACCAGCGCGACTGATCACGTAATCGCGCATCAAACTGCGCCGGGGCAATTAGCCATGCCTCCCCCCCCCCGCGATATCCGGCCTGTGTGACCAGGGCCAAGATATAGCTTTCACTGCCTTACCATCAGAAAATCACTGTGAAGAATCACAATAGAATCACGCTTATTGACTGGTGCATGTTAGTTGCCCATTGCACCTTTCCTCACTTGTTTGGGAGTACAAAATATTGATCTGCCCTATCCCGTATCCATCCCAGTGGTCCCCAAACAAATGTTGCTCACCTTCACAGAATAACAACTTTTTAATACAAGGTTTCTGAAACTTTTCCTGCTCAAGAGTGTCACCATGTCAGTTCTGTTACCAATGATACAAGCTAAGTTTTGGATGACTGCAGACTTCATAGCATCAACTTCAAATACCATCTGTTATTAAATCTATTCAGAAAGTTCCTGGTTCTCCAGTTGATGGATTTAAGAAGCAGAAAGTTGTTAATGTCAAACAATTGTTATATGGTTTTTACATTTAAAACAGTACAGGGTCTCCCCACCACCACCACTTCTTTTGGGCAGTGCGTCCATCACAGCAAATGGCTACATGCATCCTTTTATTAAGAAGTTGCTGTGAAGTAGGTCAACAAGCCCTAGGCCAGTGGTCTTAGACTCCTTCTGTCTTTTGAAAGACACCTGTTCACAGTCAGCTTCCATTTTAGTTGCCTTTTCAATATGGAACCTTTTGCTTCACCCACTGCCAGGATGCTGCCCTCAGCATTGAGTTGTGTCCCGCCGATCTATTCCACTAACAGTCTCTTGCAGCCCAGAATGATGTCTCCTCACGCTTGGAGGAAGGCGCCACTATTAATGGAACAGATATGGATCCAACCCAAAGTGTGATGGAGTCTGACTATCAGTGAGGTAGAAATATTTTTTGGGGGGAATCATACCTTCCTGTACACAAAGTTTAGAATACAGTACACCTCTGTCACTCCAGCAGGGAACACAAGACGATATAAAGGGTTTGGTAGAAGAAGAAGAAGAGTTGCTTTTTATACCCCACTTTTCTCTACCCTAAGGAGTCTCAAAGCAGCTTACAATCACCTTCTTTTCCTCTCCCTGCAACCATCACCTCCTGCGGTAGGTGGGGCTGAAAGAGCTCTGAGAGAGCTGTGACTGGCCCAAGGTCACCCAGCAGGCTTCATGCGGAGGAGTGGGGAATCAAACGTGGTTCTCCAGATTAGAGTCCTCAGTCCACTACTTTTAACCACTACACCATGCCAGCTCTCAACTGAATCCGACCCACCTGTCTGTTCCGGAGAGGTAGTTGTGCTGGTCTGTAACGCTAAAATTAAACAGGAGCCCAGCAGTGCCTGAAAGACTGACAGAATCCTTTCCTACAGGTAGAATGCTGGAATAAATTCTATTAGTTTTTGAGTCTCCTGTTTTGTCCCCTTCAAGTTTTCTACTTAAGCTAGAAGGGAGAGAAAGCCAGCCGGAAACATTACTGACAAACCAGCTGCAATGCTTCTTTCCTTCCCCTTCCCTGACCTTAATCTGGGTCGGAGCAGCAGGGAGAGCAGGATTTGGGCTCCAAGCCTCCAGTTGTTGCTCCCCGAGCACAGAGTGAGCATTGCTACTCTCATTATCCTCCACTTGGGACCGCAACAACGGCCTCCCTAATCTGAAACACAAACCTTGCACATCTGTTTGGAAGGCAGTCCCATTGATTTCCAGTGAGCTTACTTCCAAGTAAGTGTGTGCTTGGAAGTCAGTCCTAGCTTTTAATGGACTGCCAATATTGTGGTTTTACTCTGAACCGTTTGCATTTTGGCACCTTCTCATCAAACTGGGCTTCCGCCACACAGCATATACAGCAAGATGATTCCACACGATCCTCCAGCGCCTTATGACAGCCATCACCCCTGTGTTATTGCTGCCATGCCCACCCAGCGAGTGCATGGAGAGAGAGAGAGAGAGAGAGAGAGAGAGAGAGAGAGAGAATGAATGCCAGTGTTGGGTAGTGGGTTAGAGTATCAGATTAGGATCTGAAAGACCCAGGTTCCGATTCCCACTGTGCCATGGAAGTTCACTGGGTGCCCCGGGGCCACACACTTAGCCCAGCCTGCCTTCCAGGCTTGTTGTTGCGAGAATAAAAAGGAAGAGATAAGGATGCTGTAAACTCCTTTGGGACCCAGCTGAGGGGAGGGGGGGGGGAACCAGGGTATTATATCTATTCATGCCCTGTGCTAAGGGCCCTGAGGATGGAGCAACTGGCTGTTACAATCGATGCCAACTTTATTACCATTTAGAGATTCCAGAGTGAAAGAACTTCCATGTTCAGAAGCAATATATCTGAGCGCACGTTAGCTGGGGTCAACAGGGGGCGGTGGAATGGGTTCCCCCCGTCTCCCCCTTTCCCAGAAGCACCTAGCTTGCTTCTGACTAGGTGGGTCTCAGTCTGATCCTGCAGTTCCCACATGCTCAGAAGACCGATGGTTACGGGTTCCCCTACAGAGATCGCCTATAAGGCAGCCTTTCAGCGGTAAGTGGGACGGTGGGGGTCCTGACTCACGGGAGAGAGACGGGGAGAGAAGTTTGGCGCCGCGCCTCCTACCTCGCCTTGCCGGTGGTAGTGCTTCAGAGTCTTGCCCCCCTGGCCCAGGATCTTGCCCTTCTTGCTGCCCCCCAGAGGCAGTCCGAGGTGGAGGGGCGCCGTCCGGTTGGTGGCCTGCGTCGGCGCTTCGCCCATGAGGGTGGCCTTGATGGAGTTCACCTTGGTGCCGTCCAGCTGGGAGCTCTCCGCCACCAGGAGCGCGGCCAGGAAGAGGAGCGGGCGGGTGGCGAAGGGAAGCCAGGAGCAGCTCCGCATGGTCATCGCCCCTCTCCCCCCAAGCCGAAGGGCTGCGGCGTCTGGGCAGGGGAGAGCGGCGCTCCCCACGGCTGGCCTCGGAGAGGGGAAAGCCGGGCAGGGCGGCGAGTCGAAGCCTCCTCCAGGATGGCGCGCGGGGAGCCGCTCGGGCACAGGGCGCTTGGCCGCGGAGCCGGTCCCCGGAGGAAGGGAGACGGCCGCGCCCGCGGCTCTGTCCGGGAAGCGCCTTGCCGGAGCCCGGGAGGGAGCCTCCCCACCCGCGGAGCTCTCCCGGGTCCCGGCCTCCTCCGCGCTCTCCTGCGGCCAGAGGGGCACCGGCGAACCGGGCTCCCCGCCGCGCAACAGCTGGTGTGGCGAGCTCCGCCGCTCGCCCTTTCTTTCTTTCTTTCTTTCTTTCTCTTCCCGCGGTCACCTTTTCCTGCCCCCTTCAGTTAGCTGGCCGGGGACATCCCGACGGCAGGTAAGTCCCAGCCCCAGGCGGGCGAGTCAGCAGCAGCACCCCCTCCGCCTCTCCGCCCGCCAGTCGCCGGTCCGCGGCAGCCTCGCTCGACTCCGCTCTCCTCCGGCCCCCTTCGCTTTTATAGCTTCCCCCGGTGGTGTTCGCTTGCCTCCGCCCCCCAAAGCTGCGGAGCGACAGGGAGGGAAGCTGACTCATTCCCTCGCCCACTCCCGACGGCTCCTCCCAGCTCCCACCCGACGGCCTCTCCAGCTGGGAGACAAGTGGCGGGAGCCCCGGCGGCATCCGCTCCGGAGCCGGGTTCCGTCCTGGGAAAGGGGGATTCTGAGCATGCCCAGAGTGCTCCTCCCTCCTCTCCGGCTCCTCACGTCGGTCCGGGGGTGCCGTTAGTGTTATTAGTAACGGTGATGGTGATAAATTGTCACAGTGCTCTGCAGTTCGAGATCTAGCCACGTTCTTGGGCATTGCAGAGCCGTTGCTCTTCCAAGCAACACTACAGTCTTCTGGAGCTGAGCCCAGGAAGGTCCCGGCGTTCCTGGAGACTTCTAGGCCCCGCTCCAAGGATCCAAGGACAACCGGCAGGATGGTCGCCTTCTTCTCCCAGAGGCGCTCTCACTCTGCTCCTAGACTGGGGGCAAGAAGAGGGGGAAATGCAAGACGGTTGTAAAACCCCGTTCATCTTGAAGAGGCAAGGTCCGGCCATCCGTAAGATTTGCCTTCCTGGCCTCCCCCACCTTGGTCAAGCACTGGAGGGGCTCCCATTTTTGCCTCCTTACAGTTCCGGAGATTCCACGCTCAAGCATCCAGGATGCTGGTGATGAAATTTAGGAATTAAAGTCCAGAGACAAAGGAGGGAGAGAGGCGGGGGAAGGCCTCCCCTGGACGACTGGATTTGTACATACAAAGCTATCCCCCCCCCAAACTCACACACACTCGCTTTTCCAGCCTGCAGCCAGAGCTCTGTGTGACTCTTAAAGCTTGCCAGTATTTTGCACTAGAGATGATGGTCAATATGATGACAGTCGGTTTCGCCTGCAGGGCGCCCGGAAGCGCTCTCACCTTGCAGGCTCGCCCTCGTTCGGTTGGCGCCGCCGGGATGCGAAACACAAAACGGGCTTTGTGGCTACTGGGGGAAGGGGCTTCTTCCAGAAAGATCGTTCCAGGGGGTAGTTGGGTTGGTCTGCAGCAGAACATCCCGATTCGAGCCCAGGAGCACCTTCGGGACCAACAGGAGATTGGGGGTCAGTGTTCCGAACCTCTAAGCTGAGTTAGAGTGAGTTAAGCTCACCGTTTTTTAGCCTCCGGCTCACACATTTTTGTCTTAGCTCAGGAAGGATGGCTCCAGAGCAAACTAATTGATGCAGCAGCCAAATCGCTGGCTCACAGCTTTAATGCCAGTAGCTCACAAAGTAGAATTCTTGCTCACAAGACTCTACAGCTTGGGGGGAGCATTGTTCGGGGTATGAGCGATGGAGAGCGCCTCTCCGAAGTCGAGGTGCTACTGAGCTGGAATCTAACCGGGCTTCCTCCGGAGCAAAGCTTGAGTCCCGGGGCACCTCCAAGACCAGCACAATCTTATTCGAGGTAGAAGCTTTCGTGTGCGGGTCAGGCACCCTTGCGCACGAAAGCTCAGACCTTGAATAAACCTTTGTCGGTCTGAAAGGGGCCCCTGGACTCAAACTTGGCTCTGCCGCTTCAGACCAAGACGGTTGCCTGCCTGCCTGCCTGCCTGCCCACCTGGATCGGGCTTCTTCCCCTCGTCTAGTCTCCGCAGCCGTCCTCCTCCTCGCCGTGCCGGTGCTTCCAGTGCGCCGGTGTCGACGGGCAGAAACGGGCGTCCCGGGCAGACCGGAGAACCTGCCGGTTCTTCGCACCTGACCGGCCCTGCTGGCTCCAGCCGCTCCTCCCCACTTCGCTTGCAAGACGCAGGGAGGGACCTCGGCGGAGGGGAGCCGCTCAGCCCTACTCGGAAAGGAAGGCTTGGCTGGAGGTCAGGTCCCGCTTGAGCGTGGGTCTGCGAGAGGAGGGTCAGGTCGCGGGCGGCTGCTCAGAGGAGGCCGGCAGGCTCTTCTGCAGCGGTGTGGTGGGGGGGGGGGGGGGCGACGGCAAGGACCGGCGCTGGCAAAAGCTGCGAGGAGGTTCCACCCGGCCGCGGGTAACCTCCAGAGCAGCAGCCCCAGTAAGCGCACCTTGCTCCTTTCGTTACTGCTGTGTCTGGCTAAGACGACCACCCGTGACCTCGATCTGCAGGGATGCAGCCCGGCCCTTTACGCCTCTCTCCCTCGTTACATGAGCAACTCTCTCCCTCGTCGCCAGTGTTCCCTCTAAGCTGAGTTAGTGTGAGCTCGCTCACAGTTTTTTAGCCTCCGGCTCACACATTTTTGTCGTAGCTCAGGAAGGATGGCGCCAGAGCAAACTAATTTACACAGCAGCCAAATCGCTCGCTCACAACTTTATTGCCAGGAGCTCACAAAGTAGAATTTTTGCTCACAAGACTCCACAGCTTAGAGGGAGCATTGCTCGTCACATGAAACGGTCCCTCGTCTCATTTGCACAGTGAGAGCGGGTTGGCTGCTTCTTACAAGCCGATATGCATATGCGGGTCGCAGGTGCCTTCAGTGTCACGCGTGAATAGAGGGCTCCTGCGTCCGGTCATCGGTCCAGTCAAGTCGGTATTGTCTGACTGGCAGCAGCTCCCCAGGATCCCAGGCAGGTGGAAGCCTTTTTTTCACCCCACCCTCTTACCGGATCCTTTAAGCTGGAGGTGCCCGCAATGGAATCTGGGACTCTCGGCAGGTTAAAAAGACGGAGCTGCAGCCCTTCCCCGAAAAACCTGCCTTCCTGGGCACAACGGGACTTGTTCCCAAGCACTCATAGAAGCTAGAAGTGCCCAGCACGGTCGAGAATGAAGGAGCCAGTGGATGACTGCCACAACAGACTGACAGTGCCCATCTGCGCAGAGATCCTCCAGTCTGAGCACACTGAAATCAATAGATTTGCTGGAGCGCCTCTCCATGCGGGGCTACACCTTTTCTCTGGCATGCGGCTGACTCCGTAGAGAAAGCCATTTGTCGTCCATTAGAGGTCTCTGGACACACTGGCTTGGCGCCGCACCCCCACTACCCTCTGGTCCGGATCTTGCTTCGATGGTGCCTCGTGTCACGGGCAGTGTTACCTCTAAGCTGAGTTGGTGTGAGCTAGCTCACAGTTTTTGAGCCTCCGGCTCACACATTTTTGTCTTAGCTCAGGAAGGGTGGCTCCAGAGCAAAATAATCTATGCAGCAGCCAAATCGCTCGCTCACAACTTTCATGCCAGTCGCTCACAAAGTAGAATTTTTGCTCACAGGACTCCACAGCTTAGAGGGAACACTGGTCACGGGACAATCCGCTCTCTTGGCTGGCTGGGTCTTACATTGCTCTCCCCCTCACCCCCCCCCCCCCCCGCTCGCCTTTGCAATCATTCCATATATGTTAGGGGCGAATCCGGCCCGCAGTGCAATCCTATGCAGAGCCGCTCCAGCCTAAGCCCCCGCGAAGGAATGCACGTCTTTATGCTGGAGTCGTTTTGCGCGGCGCTGAACTGCGGATCGGAGTCTTCTTCCCCCTGGAGCGGGCTGTCTTCGTTTCCTCCCCAGCAACCCCTTGGCTGAGACCTTCCTGCTTCAGACGTTGTTCTCCTTCGATGTTGGGGAGCGGGGAGAGTCAAGGGGCGGGGAGGGGAGGGAAGCGAACGCGGCTGCCTTCGGTCGTTCTGCGCGCCGGCTGCTGTCCGCTTCCCTCGAAGGCTGCCGAGGAGGATAGGAAGAAAACAGGTCCTCCTCCGGTCAACGTCTTGTCCTCGCCTCTACAGAGTCCCTTCGGAGTCGCTCCCTCCCTGGATTCGATCGCCCGGCTTTGATGAGGGCGCAAGAACACCTCGAGGCCAGACCTCCCGGGAGGGGCGGGATCCTTCCTCCCAATTCCTCCGGCTGCAGAAGGAATGGGGGGGGGAGACAGCAGGCGACCTCCGTGGCCCCCTCGCCGAACGACAGTCCCAAGAGCCTCGAACTAGTCCGGATGAGCATCAGGCCAGGGGGAAATACTGCCGGGGGGGGGCTACTTTCATGCACCTGGGAAAGCCCCAGACCAGCTGCTCACAGAGGAGGGAGAGGCCCTGGATTGCAAAGGAGCGACCGGAGGCTCAAGGGAGGCCAAAGGTTGCCCCCAGGATCTCTCTCTGCTCTGCTGCCAGTAGGGTGACTCAGCCCTAGAGAATCTGTTTTGTAGGCAGAAGGCCCCGGCTAGCCTTCAGCCCGCACCCAACATCTGCATTCAAAAAGATCAGGCTGTAAGGAATGGGAAAGACCTTCACCAGAGACACTCTGGAGAGCAGCCTCCAGTTAGACCAGACAATCGCGATGGGGACAGCACAGCAGCCTCAGGGAGGACAAGGTGGCTTTATGAGCCCATTGGCTTGGATAAAAGATTCCTATTCATCCCAATGGAACTTCTGAGGAGGAGTATTATTCCAGTCCAGCATATTAACTGGTTTCATTTTTTCATCTCAAATTTCCCCTCACTTGTGGGTTCCCAAGAGGTCAGAGGAATAAGAACATGACCATTAAAAGTCAATAAAAAGGTGGGGGGGAAGAATTTTCCACTAATCTGGATCAAAGCCCCTGGAAGAGGACCTGCGTTCTTCCTGGGATGGCTTCACTGAGGAAAGGAGGAGGAGCCAATGTGGTCTAGTGGTCAGGCTAGGATCTGGGAGAGCCCAGGTTCCAAGCCCTGCTGTGCCATGGAAGCTTGCCAGATGGCCTTGGGCCAGTTACACACTCTCAGCCTAACCTAACTCAGAAGAAGAGAAGAAGAGCCCTGCTGGGTCAGACCGGTGGTCCATCTACTTCAGCATCCTGTCGCACAGGGTGGCCAACCAGTTCCTCAGGAGGGCCAGCAACAGGGCAAAGATGTTGCCCAGATATTGCCTCCTGCCTCTGGAATTAAGCGTTTTAGTACCTCTGAATGTGGAGGTTCCCCTCAGTCACCATGGCTAGTAGCCACTGATAGACATATCCTCCATGAATCTATCTAATCCCCCTTTAAAGCTGTTTATTCCTGTGGCTATCACATCACTACATACTCTGACAGCAAATCCCACATTTTAATCACTCTCTGTGTAAAGCAGTATTTCCTTTTGTCCTTCCTGAATCTATGGACCATCAGTTTCATTGGATGCCCTCCGGTTCTAGTCTTTGTCAAGTCTCTCTGCCCCATGCATAATTTTATAAACCTCTATCATGTCTGCCCAGAGTCATCTCTTTTCTAAACTGAAAAGTCCTAGACTCTTCAGCCTCACAGGGTTGCTGTGGGGATAAAAAGGAGAGGAGAACCATGTATGCTGCTTTTGGTTCCCACTGGAAAGAAAGCAAATAAATAGATAAAACTGATGGCAAAGTCAGCTCCACTGGAAAGATAAGGATGGGATGTGAGCAGAAATTCACTTGGTAGTAAATTCTGTTGAAGTTAATGGAATTTCCAAGGAAATAAGTATAAGAACTGTTGCTAATCTCCATCTGATTAGAAGAGGGCCGGTTTGGCGCAGTGGTTAAGAGTAGCGGACCCTAATCTGTAACAGTTATACAGTCGCTAAGTTCAGACTGGCGGTTTGCCCCGAGATAGGCACGTGCCAGAAACGTTTCACAAACGGATTAAAGGGGCCGTTCACACAGGCACATCTGTCAGGCATTCTCCAGCCGTACTCTGCCCGTCTTGTAGCGCTTGCCTCCCAAGATTAAAAGGCACCTGGTGAAAGTGGCAGCAAACCCTGAAGAGCGCGGTCATCCCCCGTTCATCCCGCAACCAACAAAGTGTGACCGCCGAAAGCTGCAATTTGCTTGTGCACTTATGCGCAGATCTCCAGATTACCAAAAAGAAAGCCGCGTTTTACAGCCACGCCACCGCCACGGGTGGGCCAACAGTGCGAACACTCCATTGCACCTCCTCCCTGGTATGCTCCCGCGTCATTCAGCACAGTGTGACCGGGAAAACCTGGAACAGTTTGTGCTGGATCTTTTTGCCACGACTCCCTCGCGCTTCAAACTGCCAGTCTGACCTCAGCCAGTGTAATGTTCTTCTCTTTTCTTTCTATGTATAAAATATACACATTTAATGAAATGTTAGCTTATCAGCGCCAGTCACTCAGTTATCAAAATCAATACTGTGCTTTCCATTACACCATAGGGCTCATTATTTTGTACACATGGGCTCTACAGATCTTCTTGTACTGTGGTCACCAACTTCCAGGTGGGACCTGAGATCACCTGTTCACCTGGGGGAAATGGCTGCTTTGAAGGCTGGACTCTACAGCATTATATCCTGCTGAGGGCCTTCCCCTCCTCAGATCCCTTGGCTCTAACCACAAATCTCTAGCAATTTCCCAACCTAAAGTTGGAAACCAAATACATATGAGGTCTATACATTTGCTCTACCAATCCATATGTGATTCTTTGGTTACTAGATTCCATGCAAATTTCCAAGCACTGTAAGCACACATCTGCCCTTGCTTTCTGTACCTTCTGGATCCTCTAAGAAATTATTTCACATGAACATATATGACAACAAGAAGCCACCTTACCCTGAATTAGACATTAGATAGCAAAATATTGAGTTCTCTGACAGCAGCAGCTCTCCAAGAGCACAGAGGGGAGATTTTGTGTCTGCTTTCACTATCTGAGTGCCTTTAAGTTGCAGAGAAGTGAACCTTTTGCATAAACTTCATCAATTAGGTCTGGCCCTCCCTCCATGCAGAACACCCATGTCAAATGTGAGAAGAATCACTGGACTAGGGGCTCATTGTGCATGAAACTATTGGTGCAGTTGATAATAGCACCTCCCAGATTCAGACAACCTTTGCAGTCTAGGGCTGAAGAGTAAACTTTCTTCTTGTCTTTACAATGCAACACAATGCCATTGAACTGCACTTTCAACCAGCACCTGCTATACAGTATAAAGAGAGGTATTCTCAAGTAGCACTGGCCAGTACTAAAGAATATTGTTGACCAATAAATATCTTTAAATACATGATTTAGACAAAGTCAAGAGTGAACAAACATTTCCAGGACAAGTTTCCTAGTTTTTGAATTCACTTTTCAGACTGAACTAGCTCCAGGCATCGATCCTCTAAAAACGTACTTTTAAAGTTGCTTGCATTAGAATAATTTCCATTTGTATCTTTACAGCGACAAATTAAAACAATATTAAATGAAGCAATTTCACCCAGACAGAAATATAACCCTGAGGGAGAAACCTCACTTGGTAGAAGAAATGTTTAAATCCTAATAAGGTAGGATATCCATCAAATATTCAGAATTATAACATACTGGTATAATACATGATGAAAAGCAGACCAATGAATATTTGTGAATACATTTTCATATGAAAGTTACTACATTGGGCTGGATGTTATAAACTCACTGCAGAACAGAGGGGCTGGGATAGAACGGGACTTTTCTGCCTCCCTCCTCTCACTGCAGCCGATTCATCACCACGAAATGCCACTCCTGGAGGCATAACATTCCAGTCTGCAGCTGGAAGGGAGAATCAGCAGAAATTGCTGGTCTGGATCCATCCAACCCATTTTTTTTTTCTGGTTCTATCATTGAAGGGAATTACTTATGAGAGACATCAAGCTACCTGTGATGGATAAGGAGTGGTCCTGGACATTGACCAAACAATGCAACTGCAGGGTTTGGGAGAGTTAAAAAAGACAAACAGAAGAAATGGTCATTGTCATGGCCCCATGTCTAAGCTTGATCTTAGCCAGTGGCTTCAAAGACATTAAGTGAGGGGTTGTATCAGCATTGTGGGGCTCTTGCAAGAAAGACTCTGCTGAGATTTTTATTTATTTATTTATTTATTAAATTTCTATCCCGCCCTCCCGCCGAAGCGGCTCATGATGATCAACCATTAATGATCAAGCAAAGAAGCTTCCCCATTTTTTAAAAAAAACAACTAGGTTCTCCATAACTCAGAGATTGAATATGCTGTTTTAAAGGAAAGGGACTTGGCTAAATTATCCTGGATACTTTCTATCCAACTCAGTGTATGCTTTTAGGACAAAGACCCTCATCTCTGAGAAGCATGAGAAATATAATGCATTTACCACTTCTGATCACCTGCCTTGGTGCATCCAATAGGTATGTAAATTCTTCTGCAACCGGATATAAATTATACAGTGGATTAAGTGTAGTCCTTGAGCCTTAAAATTCTTTTTCCTCTAGAAATGATTTCCTGCCCTGGAGGGTGAAATCCTATGAATAACACTGGACCATCTGTAAAAAATGACTTTTCAAAGTATTGCTTTCTAAGTATTTCTGAAGGAGGGATGGCATTCTAAATTTCCAGGACTGTAGAGAGATTAGATCAGAATGAACGCTGACAATATTGCCTTCTACCAAGAAACAGCTGAAAACATTACCAGTAAATCTCAGCCAGATGCAAACTGCAGCAGAGAGAAGCAAAGACAGAAAAAGAAAAGCTCAGAGGGGAGCCTGGGAATGCACTGTGTGCGCCACATGACAATAGTCAAAGTCAATACTGAGAGCCATGGCTTCCGGTCTGGCTCCCGCGAAAGGCAGACGCATCCTCGGGTCGCTCCCGAGGGCGTCTTGCCCGCCCGCGGTGGAGGAGGGAATCCGCGCAAGCGGAGACCCGAACGAGTCCCTCAGGGGAGAGGAGCTCGGATCCGGGGCGCATTAGGGCGTTCTAGGGGGGAATCTCTCTTTCGGTCGAAAGATCGGAGATTGAGACTCTCGCCATGCCCTGCCCCTTTGGACCTTGTTGCGTGAGCGACCCCGTTCTACGGGGTTTAGCGGAACCACCGGGTGTCACCGAGTGATGAAGCGAATATCCGAAAAAAATGGAAAAGAAAAGACTGGCGTAACTGTGAGTTGTCAAAATATAGAGAAAAAGAACTAAGAACGTTTCCCCCCCCCCTTCAGCGGAAAATGAGGAGGTTAATCCTCTATAAACGAGAAAGAAAAAAAGAAAAGAGGGGGGGAATG
>NW_015169794.1:491884-512922 GCF_001447785.1 Gekko japonicus
ACAGTTAATACATCACTCAGCTTTCTCTTCCTCCCACTATATACCCTCCTTATCTTTCTTTTTAAGCGAAACTCCTCCCCTTTTTAGGGGAGTCAATAAAATCTTTATACAAAAAAAAAATACTGAGAGCCATTGATAGAAAGCTGGACTTGGACCAGGAGGAACACCAAACTTCCAGTTCCGGCTCAGCTTTGAAGATCATGGTGTGACCTTAAGCCAATCCCCTATCTCTTAGCTAGGGATGGGCATGAACTGGTTCAATGGCCAAAATTCAGCATGAACTTGGCCTGGTTTGGAACCCCCAAACTGATGTTCAGGGAAGGCATCTTCCCCAAACATTTATCAGATTTCTGTCTGGTTCAGTTCAGCTGTTCGGGCCAGTTAAACCTAACAGCTGAGCAGCACAGGTCCACAGCTGTCCTATTAGGCTGAAATGGCTGCCAGATCAGCTGTTCAGGCCTATTTTGTCCTTGTGTTAGCCGAATTGCTTTTTATTTATAGCAGTTAGCAATTATAGATGGGTTCTTGCCAATTTATACCAAGGTCGTGATCCCACCAAGGGTTACCAGTAAAGGATTTGAGGCTGTTGTGGTTAAAATAGATGTCTTTTACTAGAAATAGATCTCATACAAACAATACTGATACACTCACACATTCAATCAAGTTTCTAAGAGTTACAGTAGGAAATAAAGTTGCATTAGCAGGTAGGGATGATGACGGGCGATACTTATCTGTCTTGAAGCTTGGTTATTCCAATGAAGAATGGATGGGAAGAAATGAAAACAAAGGGGATCCACACACGACCAGAACCAGCCGGAACGCGTGGGCAGTAGAGGCAAGGGTTGGGGATAGCAAATGGGACTTAAGAGGGGTAAAAGCAGACAGGGGTCGTCTTGGGGGGAGTGCTAGCTAGGAGGAGTCAGGTGACTGGTTCTCTCTTTTATAGGGGGTCCAAAGGTGGGTCGTAACTGTGCCAACCTCTTGACCCACCTACCTGTTAGTCCGTCCCAAAAACAATCCTATTGGTTGCAGGTAGGTAGGGAGGTTACCTAGGAGGGATGGCCAATATTGTAACCTAAAACCTTACTCGAAGTATGGCATCTGGACAGATGTGAAATCCAGGCATCAGAATGCTTCCTTGTAATGCTGATGAAGTTGGCCAGTTCCTTTGATAACCAAATGTCCATCCGGCAGGAAATGCCAGCTCAGGAACAAAGCAGTTGATGGGTGGTACGTGACCACAAGCAGCTTTGCCATGGGAGCTGTTTCTTCCTAGAGTTGTTGTTTCATTGCTCACAATAATGGAGATTTGTGCTTCTTCACCAGGCTGGGCAACTGTGTTGCTGAAACCTTATTTATATGTAAGGTATGTGCAGGCACCCTCTATGTGTGTCATCACAACAGGTGACCTAAAGTGTACAGTTTTCTGAGCCTATGTGTATATGCACAGTCCATGTGTAGCAATAAACAGTCCATAAAGCAAATATCAGGCTTGTTCTCTAACACCTGGTACCAGTCTGGCCTTGTCAATCTGCTTCGTATACTACATTGAGTGGGTATTGTAGCTGGAAATGCAGATGGTATAAATCCTTTAGGTGTGGATGGATCCCAAATCCTTGTCTAAACAACTGGCACAAAGGCCCATAGTTTGGGGGTCCTACAGGCCTACTGCTGCATAAGCAATTGGCAGCTGTGGCCAAGAGTGTCTTTTACCAGATCTGGCCACTGTGGTGCAGACCCTGGTTACCTCTAATTGAGATTACTGCAATGAGCTCTACGTGGAGCTTCCCTTGAGAAGTGTTTGGAAACTTCAGTTGATACAGAATGCTGCAGCCAGGATGCTGACTGGAGTGGGTCATAGGGAACATATCACTTGGCCCATCTATGCTGGCTCCCAATTTGTTTCTAGGCACAATTAATGGTGCAGATCTTGACCTTCAAAACCCTATACAATTTGGTACCAATATACCTGAAAGACTGCCTACCCCATTATGAACCCGCCCAACCACTACAGTCATCTTTGGAGTCTGTGCTTCAAGTGTGCCTGCCTTCTTAGGTGGGTTGCATCCCAGGAGAGGACCTTCTCCATTATGGCATCAAAACGCTGGAACTCTCTCCCCAGGGATGTGTCTGCTCCCTTTTCTCACCACCTTCCAATAGCAAGTGACAACTTTGTTCATTTGGCATTCCCTCAGTGATTCTGCCCAATGTTTTAATTGTTGTTTTTTATGCCTTTGTATGTATTTTAGCTCTTTTTAACATTGTTTTAATGAGGGTTGTCTTTGTTGGTTGTAAAATGTGGTTTGAGTATGTATGCTTTAATTTGAGCCACCTTGGTGGCCCTTGTGGAGGCAGGAAGTTGGGATATAAATTTGTAACTCAAAATAAACAAAATGTACACACAGGATTCACTGTAATCTGTGTACAAGCTATCACTATTTACAGCTGTTCTGAACAGTCACCATGTTTATCTGATATTTTGTGGCCTTTTAACATTTCTCTCTCTATCTTTCACCTGACTGAGAATTCATTTTATACATTTGATTAAGCATGCTGTGCCCCCACAGTTTATTACAATTAATCTCTGGGTTTTTTTATAGTGTCACATTACTCATCTTCATTTTTTCTGCATGCAGAAACCTAGTTTCAGAGCTCAGAGTTCAGTGTAGCTCTCTCTTTGGCATGCTAGTTTTCTACTTAATGAAAAGCTTTTTTTAGTCATTGGGGACATTAAAAATATTATTCTCCATATGCAGTATGAAACAGTCCACTCTACCAGTTCAAGACTCTACCACCTTATACTGATTTATGCATCATTCCAGTCTAATTTCACCTACCTTATCCTTAGAAACTCAAATCATTCAAATGTAACTGTTCCTTGTTCACACAGGTAGGAGTTCATGTTCAAATCCTATGCTGTTCTTCCCCTTTAAATAAACGAAATCTGTTTTTAATTCTGGAGGAAGTTTGGAGACACTTATGGAATGAAAGACATTATGGAAAATAAAGGTCTATTGTTTGATAATACTGAGGGTTTTTTCCCCCCAGTTCACCTATCCAGCTGCAATGAATTTCTGCCACCCTACGCAGCAACTCTTATAAACCAAAGATAGTAAGAGCATCCTTTTTAGTATTCTCTTGCAGAGATTTTCTTTTTTGGCAGTTTATTTAATTACTCACTGAAAAATATTAGTATCATTAAGCCATTCCCTGGTTGTCCATAATAATAATGGACCAAGTAAAGAATACGGATAGAGAACAGAAATTCATATAAGCACGTAGGAACAGCCCTGCTGAATCACAGCAATAGTCTACCTAGTCTAGCATCCTGTTTCCCACAGTGGTCAACCAGATGCTCTTGGAAGGCCTCTGAAAATCTAAACTACAGTTTAGGACCTGACAATGAGGGGGGCCGTAAATATAAGAAAATTAGTGCAAATGACTAAATTACCATTTCTGGTATTGCTATGGGGCCTCTTAAATTTGACATAGTTTAGGGTCTCAGCATCCAGCCCTGGGTTCTATTTAACCATAATGGCTAGTAACCATTGATGGACATCTCTCTCCATATGTCCATCGATGGACATATCTCCCTGCTTTATCTAATGCATTCACAATGGTGGCTTGTCTATAGACATCTTCATAGTGTCCTTCTACTGTTCATTGTAAATTACCAGCACAACCCACAAACTATTTAAATTGACATACTAACACTGAGGCTTGCTTACAAGCCAGTTCGGTAGGAAGTCACTTCAGTCTTAACATGTAAACTTGGAAGCATTTATTTCAGTGAGTGGATGAACTTCTTGTATTTGTCCTACTGAAGAGAGTAGGAATGAGCTGGCCTATATAATGAAGCAACCAAACAAGAAAGTGGATGCAGTAACTTTTAGATTACATGATGCAGCCATTGACTGAAGTAAAGGATACTGGATCTCCTGCTCAGAGTCTTAAAGAGTCAGGCAGTGATTTGGGTCCTCAGAGAACAATATTATTGCAATATCTCACCCCCTTCCTATATTCATGCATTTCTGCACACTTCTTTTACTTCAGCTTTCCGTGTTTTCTTGCTTATTGCTCTTCACTGTTCTCTCAAAAAATAAAATGAACGATGCATCAGGGAAAGCTGACTGAATTGCCGGTTTAGGGAAATGACCCATTTGAGTAGGGAGAAAGGGACCAATTTACATGAGTCTAGAAAGATGTCATTTAGAAGCAAATTGAAGTGTCACCAGAAGTTTGGGGAGCAATTTTTTTTTAAGTCCAAATGAGGAAAACAGAAGGAAGCATAAACTTTGAAAAGTTAAATAAATTTTTAAAACCCTAACAATAATGTAGGTCAAGAGGGAATTTTGTTGTAACCAGCTATAAACATAAGAATGAACAATAGGAACATTTTAAAACAATGTAGAACTAGGAAAGCTTCCAGACAGCCAGTAATATTGGTAGGTCACTACAAGGAGATCCTATGAACGGCTTCCCTCTAGCTGAAGCATGGGTTACTTGGCACGGGACTGCACTGCAAAACGCTGAAGAAAAGCAAAATGAGTTAGTTGTGTTTGAATTTATGCAGGACACCCCTATTTATGGGACTGGTAGCTTCTCTAGTCATGTGCTAATCACTGTGCTGATTTCAGAGATAATAAGGAGACTTGCTGCCCAAATTTTGTGATTCCACTCATTCAGAATCTTGATTTCAGCAGTCATAGAAAAGTCTGCGTTTGATAGATTCACTCCACCACAAGGCAAGACTAATGTTCAAGCGAGGAAGGCTGGTATCCTACAGCTTTCTAAGAGAGTTCCTCTGCACCTCAAATCCAGAGTCAGGAGGCAAGGAGGGTAGTATTTCTCCCAAGTGCCTAAAATTATAATTTGCACTTAGAATGCCTTATTTATACTACAATTCCCCCCTGTGGGGGGACACCAAGTGGCTTACAGCATTCTCCCCTCCTCTGCTTTATCCTCATAATAACTTTATGAAGTTATTATGAGAAAGGCTGACTGGCCCAAGGACACGCCAGAGCAGGGATTCAAACCTGGGCCTCCCAAACCCTAGGCCAGCTCTCTAAACAATACATGTCACTGGCTCAAAATCACTCAGTCTGTTTCCACACACTTTGGATAATGCCCTCTCATTATAGCAATAGTTTGCAGCTGGATTTTCCTTTATCACATAAGAAAATCCAGTTGCAAACAATTGTTGTGCACTGAGAGTATTTTATCCAACAATGTGTGAAAGCAGCCGTAGTGTGAGATGGTTACTCAACACATCTCTCTTGTCTCCAGGGACTTCTGTGGCAGCTTACAATAGTTAGAATCACAAACATACTTGAAAAGTGAAAGAATTGTTTAAATTGCAAGGGCTCAGGAGACATTTATTTCAGTGGTTAACAGTCTTTCAAATGTGAGCACTGCAATGACAAACAAGGATCTCAGGATCTACCAGGACCCACTGCATTGGCCACATGATAAGCAGTGACTGTCCTCACCATTCACTTTATATGGTTCCTTCCTTCCTTCCTTCCTTCCTTCCTTCCTTCCTTCCTTCCTTCCTTCCTTCCACCAATTCCTCACTCAAGACTTGGGAGGGCCCCCCTCAAGGTGCTACAGAAAAAGTCCTGACATTATTGCAGTTCTTGGAGTTCCAAAGTCTGATAGCTTTCCCCACCAATCTTATGTGGACCTCTAGATTTTCCTACCCTGACAGTGTTTTCTCGCTGTCTTTCATTCTCCTGCTTTAGTCAGTCGAACTGAAACAAGAGACAGCAACAAACAGAACATATTAAATAGCAACAGATATAAACAGAAACACAATTTAATCATTAAAACAGTGTTTACAACACAGGGAGGTATTAGCCTGGGAAGAGTACACTAGAAGTGGGACACCAATGCTGGAAAACTTCTCTCCCTCCCCCCATGGCCACCATCCTAATTTCTGAAAGAAGAGGCACCTCTGAAGCAGATCTTAAGGAGCAGGCAAGTTTGAAGGACTTTTGTTTGCTTTGCTGCAATAGTTTAAGATGCCCGTGCTTTGAAGACTATCTCTGGCTGCAGTCACACTGGAGGCTTGGTGTGATCTGGCAGAGCCTCTATTTGCAGTGGTCTAAATTGTTGCAGGAAGGGGGGACCAGACAGCACACCCTGAAGTGGCTCCTCCATGTGCCGGTCCTGCACTGAAGCATCCGCATTACCAATCAATCAGTTTATTACGGTCGAAGACCCATCAAACAACATACAGTCAAAAACAGTCTCCAGAATGTCATAAGGCATTACAGAGAAAAAACATCTCAAGGAGTATTAAGGAAGTTCTTGCGCTTTATAGTTGCAATAAAAAGAAATTTAGCAACATTCCTTGAAATAACCGTGGATTTGTCCTCCAGTAGGTGTTTCAGCAAAAGTTCCTCGGACTGAAATACTAATTGTCCTTGAAACCTAAATGACCTTAATAAAGGCATAATTAAAAGGGCTCTTTCTTCTGAATAGTGGGAGCAATGAAATAATATATGGGGGAGGGTCTCTATTAACTCGGAAGGGCATGAGCATAATCTCGAATGTCTGGGGATACGTTGAAATCTTCCGGAAAGAACTGCAGATGGAAAAGTGTCAAATCTGGCTCTGGAAAAGGCCCATCTATGGTTTGGGTTGGAAATATTAGCTAGGTATAAAGGAGCAGATGTTAGCGTTTTGGATTTTAGAGATTTGTAAAGAGGTGGAAGTGCGGCATTGGATGTTTGTAGCTCAATATCTCTGAGACGCTGGTAAACAGTGGTTTTTGCCCTAGCATAGCCGCTTTCCAAAAGTTGGTACGGGTCTAATCCTAATGTTCTCAGTTTGTTAATGGCTCTAGTGAACCACTGAGGGTAGGGAGATGCAGCCAGTAGAAGAGGAAATAGCCCGGTGGGAAAAAGGTGGATTTTCAGCCAGAAGCAGAGAGAATGCATCCAAATATTCAGCTCGACTGTATTGAGACCGGCTTCTTGTCTCACCATGACATTGGGAGTACATCTTGGAGTGTTAAATAGGGATCTCAGGAATTTTGTTTGGACCAATTCTAGCGCCTGAAGATTAGTAAATCGCATAATTTGTGTCCCATATCTCATTTGCGCTAGAACTTTAGCAGAAAAAAGTTTCAAGGCAGCTGGAATATAGTGAGCACCATCCGTTCTAAAAAAATCTCAGTATAGCAGAGGCAGTTCTTTCCGCTGAAACAGCATCCGCATTACCAATGCCTTAACCACTGAGCGTGGCCCTTGCTGGCAATGGGGGTTGCACACATACTCATATGCGTTTATGCACACATCCCTACCGGGCAACCCCCACCCCCATAACGGAGACGGAAGGGACTGTTCACACTTTCCATCCAGCATCCATTCGTGACAGGGGGGTTCAGACATTGGGGAAAGCAAAGTGGAAGCGCTGGCACACGTAAAGACCGGACTTTCCCTGGTGTCAGCAAACTCCGCTTCCAGAATGGGCCAGACCCGGGTGCTGGCAACTGGGACACAGAAGGCAGATGTTGTTGTCTGATCGTGCTCTTTAAATCTGCAAAGGTAACACAATTATATCGGCATGAACTGCTTGTGTGACCACAGCCTCTGCCTGCTTCATGGAACTTCCAGCCAACAAAAACATATAGTAACGCTGTATGAGGGCAATGCCTGGAGTGGTTGGAGTACAGGAAAGGGGGAGAGATCAGTGGAGATAGGATGCCATAGAGTCTGCCTCCCAAAGCTGCCATTTTCTCTGGGGGAACAGATCTCTATAATCTGAAGATCAGTTATAATTCCATAGCTTTAGACCCCTCATCTGGAAGATGGCAACCACAGATGTGGCGGTGGGGGGGGCACTGCTGTAAAAGGACACATTTGTGCTGTTCAGATGCAGATGAACAGTCTGCTGAATGTTGCCTCTTGTGATTGGAATGTGGATGGAGGATGTGAGCCAAACTGGTGGATTATCCCTGGCAGTACATTGAAAACACGAGGAAAATGTGACAAAAAGTCTGCAGTTTCATTCTTTTATTTAATTTATTTATAGCCCATCTTTCTTGCTGAGACTCAAGGCAGATTTCATGATTAAAAATAGTATGAGACATACCATTAAATAATGCAGCAACTGGATTACAAAAATTATAACATTATGTAGTACAAACATAATACATACAATAGAGAGTGCAGTGCAACCATCTACCACCTCATCTCTTTACTTTTTAAAAAGTCCCCTTGAACAATTCCATTTACTATAATCTCCAGGTGCAGCACTATTGTATTTATACAAAAGCCCTCCTGAACAATTCATTCTTGCACATTCTGCTGAACAGTGCTATTTAAAAAAAATCTTTCACTGTGGCTTAGAGAGGCGGCAGGCAGTGGGAGCTGGGGGTGAGGAATCTCCTACCCACACTGGAGGCTTAGCAGCCCTACTTTGCTCAGATAAGCAAAGCTTAGGTTTGTCCACTGCCAGAAGGCAAGGAACAATCCCCTGGCACCTCACCTAGTTACCCACCACCAATCAATGAGGCACTTGGAAGAAAATTAGGAAGACAAACTGCCAAAAACATGATGTCATGTCAGACAAAAATCTTAAAGTTTTGTCACATGCACACATGCATGCATGATGCTCTAGGAATCCTGCCAATCTTTACCGTAGAGATTTTTGGGTTTCCTAGAACGTTGCAGGGTGTTTGTGATACCATTTCCAGGTTTTCACTCAGAAATCATGTCAAAGCATTGATGATGCCATTTTCAAGGACTCTGGCCTTGGAAAGCTCTTGAGGTTTTGTCAGTAATGGACTGGCAACCCTAAGGAAGCTGTCATATCAGGGAAGGCAAGCTGGCAAGTGTTCACCTGACCTTCTGTGGAGAGGAGGGGGAGCAACTCCATGGGTCTTACTACAGAAAGTCTCTCTTAACAGGGGACCCGCAGGCAAAGATCTGCTCTTTTGATATACAGAAAGCAATTGAACTGAATATGCAGCTCCAAGTCACTAAGGCGGAGAACCAAAGGGAGAATTTGAGCAGCAATCCAGAAAGCAGTGAACCAAATAAACATCTGAATAATTTTAGCAAGTGTCTTCTCAAACATATCAATGAATGCTACTTGAATGTTTGGTAGACAGGCAGAAAACAGTGCAGAACAGTGCAAGGAGACAGACAAGGAGGGAGGTGAATCCTTGAAAGATGGGGAAATGGGGAACTCAACTCCCCAATTTAATATCCCTCCCCAAGTGTATGTTCCATTGTTTCTTACTGTACCTTTCTTCCATGTGCTTTATGGCAGGCTGCTTCATGCCAGCACTACCAACTTCAAGTGGCTTTACTGCAGCTGATTCAGGAGCAAGGTGCACACTGCTTTTCGGCAGTATCTGGCTGCTGTTTTCCTCTCAAGGACTCAATTGTTAGCTTGCCCCAAAGACAGGCTGGATAAAGAGAAGTTTTTTTTTTTTAACCTGATTGCCCCTGTATAACTTTTACCCTGGAACTTCCAGTTACTTTTTGTAAATAAATAACTCCTAGTTAAGCACAGGTTACATCTGCTGTTCTCACAACACAGTGAGTTGTATCCATTGGTGAAAAGGGGTTAATTCTAGCCCTTAGTATCAGCCCTAACAAGCCTGACTAGCCTGATCTTGTCAGAGCTCAGAAACTAAGCAGGGTCAGTACTTGAATGGGAGACCACCACGGAAGTCCATGACTGCTACGCAGAGGCAGGCAATGGCAAACCACCTCTGCTCACCTCTTGCCTTGAAAACCCAACAAGGTGGAACTTCATGGGGTTGCCATGAATTGGTTGTCACTCAACAGCCTACTTTACCTTTACCCTTTGACCACTAAAATGGCTATGCTGAGGATCACGGGACCTACATGGGTTAATTCAGGCACTGAAGTGAGATGGGAAGAAAAAGCTGTCTGGATCCAACCCGATACTTTCCGCTCACAAAGACAAGCATCTTCCTATTTCCATCCTGCCGTTTGAAATCGCATCCGATGGGAATTCACTGTCTTGTGCTTTTAATTTAATTTCAGAGTTTCTAAACTCTAAATTTACTTTCAAAGATTTAATTAGCCAGCTCCTCTCTATTGTGTGCATGTACCAGCTCCAAAAGGCTGGGAAACAAAAATAAAGAATGTGTGGGTTTTGGCGTAGAGATTAGCCATGCTTTAGTAATCGACAGTGCCAAACTGTTTCTTATTAATGGATCATGCAAGCCCTCTGCAGTCACTTGGCCCCATCCCCCCAGTCTGCCACTTTCCCAACATATCAATAGCAAATGTTCTGTGAAATGTGACTTTTTCTGATGGAGCCCACCCTGACTTTTATGATGTGATCTTAAGCCACCATCAAACGTTAGTATCAGATGGAGTAGAGCCTTTCTGTTGTTGCTAAAGTGGGGGGGGGGAGATCTCTTAAAAAACAAACACACACCTCAGAATACACAACTTCAGAAAAGTATTCTGCAGAAGGCCATCTGCATCTGCATGCCCTTTTCAGACTGAATTAATGGTGAGCTAGTCGCAAACAAACACTGAATGACATGGTGATGAGCTTGGTGATGCATTCCTCCATCCAAGCAGCTCTTTGCCATCGATGGGGCATTGTCCCCACACAGGGCCAAGTTGATAATGAAGCCAGGTGAGGGAATAGACTCAGGTAGATGATTGTAAAGAGGTAGAGCATCTGCATAGCATGCAGAAGGTTCTGGGTTCAATCCCTGACATCTGCAGTGAGAAGGATCAAGTAGTAAGTGATGTGAAAGGCCTCTTCCTGAGACTGTGGAGAGCTACTGCCAGTCTGAGTAGACAATACTGACCCTGATGGACTGATGGTCTGATTCACAATAAGGCAGTTTCATGCATTTGTGTGTGAGTGTGAACGTTCAACTTTGTGGTTTTGGCTCTCTCTTTCCTTGCACTAGTAAATCTCTCCTATATAATAAAGCTGTTTTGATGTGACTCCTGGACACGCTCCCACAGCCTTTGGCCCACTCGGCTGCCACTCTCGCGGACTCCCAATCCCCTGGCTGCATTGCCTGGCTGCGTTGGCTCAGCCCCGCCCACAGAGCTGGCAGCCAGCGTCTTGCTCTCAGTCTGGAGGGAGCCGGGAAAGGGGATGGATGCTCTGCTGAGGGAGCAGCAACCCCTCCACAGGGGAGAAGGAGGCAGACCTCGCAAGTGGCAGCAAGCAGGGGAGGCACTCACCTTCACTACCCCTTGCGGCCCCTCTCCCTCGGCCACAAGGCCGGTGCTTTGTCAGGGCGATAGCTCAGCAGGATGTACCACACAGAAGGCTGTGCAGCGCCTTTCAAAGGCTCCTCCACCTTCCTTCAGCAGTGCCGGCAGTGCTGGGGAGGGTCTGGCCTGGAGGAAACGAGCTGCAGCTCTTGGAAAGCCAGACTCTCTCCTGAGGAAGACACTTATCTTGGCTCCTGTGTGGGACTAACTGTGGCTAACTGTCCCCTTAGTGGCTCTTGGTAGGCAACCAACTTCTGTCGGTAAAAAAACAAAGAACTTTCCACATAACCCCCTCCCCCACCTACTGCCAGCTTTGCCACTTTCCTGTCAGAATAAACCTAAAACAGCTCTCTCTCCTTTTTGGCTCCACCATGGCTGGCTGGCTAATGAGGTGGGCCAGCGACCATCAAACCATTCTCTTCAACCCCCTGCTGTGTGACTGACTTTCCCCTAGGGTTGCCAATCTCTAAGTGGGAAATTGGCTGCTTTGGAGGGTAGACCCTCTAGCATTATCCCCTGCTGAGTCCTTCCACCCCCCCCCAATGCTGCCCTCCACAGGATCCATCCCCCAAATCACCAGGTATTTCCCTAATCAGAGCTGCCAACTGTACTTTCTCCTCAGTGCCTGTTGCCAGGCAACCAGGTTCTGTCAGTAAAAGGCCTATTTTGGCCTTTGGGAGAAAGCTCATTGGGGCATGTCCTGATAGGGTTGCCAACTCCAGGTGGGAAATTCCTGGAGATTTGAGGGGTGGAGCCTGGAGAGGGTGAGGTTTCAGGAGGGGTGGGACCTCAGACAGGTAAAATGCCATAGACTCCACTCTCCAAACCAGCCATTCCCTAATGGGGAACCATTGTTGCCAATCTCCAGGGGAGGGATGGAGATGATGCAGAATTACAACTGCTCTTCAGATTGCAGAGATCAGATCTCCTGGAGAAGATGGTGGACTCTGCGTCATTATACCCTGGTCACCACAGCAAATTGACACTGTGCCCAAGGCACTCTCCCAGGGCATCTTTCTAGAGCTAGTTGTATTTATTTCCACAACAGGCCTTATTTCTAGTACATGTATATTTTTGCTTCTATTTCAGTTTCATCAAGGCCAGATTCTAGTGTAAATATGAAAGCCCTAACACAACAATGGCATAATAGCAAAGAGTAATTCCATGCATCCAGCATAAATTATCTGTTTGTTTTTGTATTCTGCTGTCCCTCCAGCATCTCAGAGTGGCAAACCTTGTTGTCACCCTTTTTGTCTTCAAATCAACAACCTTTTGAGGTATGATAGGCCAAGAATAGGTAGCCAAAAGTAACACAGTGAACTTCTTGGTTGAGATGGGATTGGAATCTGACTCTCCTCACTCTTCATCTGACCCTCTACCCAGTATGCAACAGTTGTTTTGTAGCAGCAAAAGGATCTTCTAGAACTGAGAGCCAGTTTGGTATAGTGGTTAAGAGCCGCAGACTCTAATCTGGAGAACCGGGTTTGATTCTCCACACCTCCACATGCAGCTTCTGCGTGACCTTGGGTCAGTCAAAGTCCTCTGAGAGCTGTTCTCTCAAGAGAAGTTCTCTCAGAACCCTCTCAGCCCCACACACCTCACAGGGTGTCTGTTGTGGGGAGGGGAAGAGAAGGAGATTGTAAGCCACTCTGAAACTCCAAATGAAGGGTGGGGTATAAATCCAATCTCTTCTTCTTCTAGCAAGTGTGTAAGCCTTAGTCATTCCTTTCACTTGAGCAGACTAGGTAATACACCCCGGGTGGAATTAGCTGCTGACATCCAACTGAAAAACAAATTAGGAATGCCTGCCTTCTACAAAAGATGCAAACCACTGCCTTGAAATATGTTCACTGAAATGTTTATGACAAGTGAGGAAAAACGGGTTCCAAGGTACAGCATCCAAGTGGATGTCAAAGACCATGGTTAATCATACTGGCAGCTTTAAAGGAAAACAGTGAATCAGTAAAAAAAACTTTGATTAGTCAAGGCTAATGACTTTGTTAGGGGTAATCTCAAGGAAATTTTGTGCCCTGACATTCTCAATCAGAGACTTGCATAGTGAAATAGCCCTCCTTCAGAGAACCCCCTCCAACTTCCCTCTGCATAGTAAAGTGATGTTGAATGTCTTCATTAACTATCTGGCCAATTTCTGTAGTCTCAAGGAAGATATAATTTAATACAACTGCTTAGGATGAGTTCCTTCAGGCATCCTTTGGGGAAGACTATTGTGGTGGCCAGGAATGTTGACCATTTTGTTTAACAGTCTAAAGGAGCTAGTCTAAGCAGGTCTACCCAGAAGTAAGTTCCAAGAAGAGAAGTGGCTTCCCCATAATTGGGTTATAAGTAGAACTTCCCAGGCACTTGAGGGACCAACAAAACCATCTTGTTAGCCATAGTTCACATGGACAAAGGGCTATATACTACATTGTTAAAATGCATCTGTTTATTTACTTCTAATATAACTTTATCTTCAGGAGCTCAAAGTGGTTTACATGGACAAAATGGTGGTGGAAAGTGCCACCAAATTGTAGCTGAATTATAGAAACCCTGTAGGATTTTCAAGGCAAGAGAAAAACAGAGGTGGTTTGCCATTGCCTGCCTCTGTGTTGTAACTCTGGCCTTCCTAGGTGTTCTCCTACTCGAGTACCAACCAGGGCTAAGCCTGCTTAGCTTCTGAGATCAGACAAGGCTGGGCGAGCCTGGGCCAAGGACAAAACAGTATAGTAAAATATAGCGGGAAATAACAGGAACTTTTAATTAGAATTTTTTTAAAAAAAAAATGCCCCAATGATTCCCATAGAATTATCAGATCCATTTCCATAATGTAAGGGTCTTGTTACATGAGATATTTTACAAATTGTGATGTGAGACAGTCTGTGAGAAATGTTGCTACTTTTCATAAATTATAAGTCTCCCTCAAAATTCCTCATAACTTCCAAATTCACATAGGGATGCCAGCCTCCAGATGGGACCTGGGGATCCCCTGGAATTACAGCCCATCTCCAGACTACAGAGATCAGTTCCCCTGGAGAAAATGGATGCTTTGGAAGGTGGACTCTATGGCACAGTACCCTACTGAGGTCCCTGTCCTCCCCAGGCTCCATCCCCAAATCTCCAGGAGTTTCCCAACCTGGATCTGGCAACCCTACCCCCGATCCCCCATCAGTGGCCAGGGGGAACCTGGCAACCCTAACTGGCTTGCTCACACAACAGCTGTCCCCCCCGTCTTAAAAAATAAAGTTCAAAGAGTCAAAATAGCACCTTAAAAAAAAGGAAAAAAGAACATTTTGAAAGCACATGCACCCTAAATGTGCTGGGTAAAAAAATCTGTTGGACAACCCCTGTGTAACGATTTCATGTTTATGTGTGTGTGTGTCTTTAAAGTTTAGTTTGCATGGCTGTGATATTCTAGAGTGCTGGAAGCAGGCAAGTGATATGATTGGTGAGTGACAGAGAGGGGGAGGGGTTTTGGAATGGATGCTGTGTGGATGATTTGAATGTCTATCCGGAGTGACTGTTAGGTATGACAGTTGATGAAGACAGTTAGTTAGTCAGTTAAGTTCTGTCTCTGAGTTGAAGGAGACTCATCCCCGTGAGGGAAAGATTTGGTTCTGTGTAGTAAAAGAGTTAAGCAGTTTGTTCGTTTTAAGGTCTGAGAGAGCGAAGTCTTGTGTGTGTTATGAAAAGTTAAAGCATAAAGAAACAGTAACCATATATGGCCTAAGGAAAATATTGTTACAAAGTGACATGCCCTGATCCCTGTCAGTAAGAGGGAAGAGTGTGTGAACATCAAATAAATCTACTTTTATTTAAGATACAAGTTCTGAACAAAATTCTTCCCAGGAAACACATAGTCCTTCGAAAGCCCAGACCCTGGGTCACAATACCAAACCAGAAGAAGAAATATATTAGTATAAAGGTGTGGAAAGCCTTAAATTTTCCTGGTGGCGGCCAGATTACCCTGAGAGTAAAACATAAAGAACACTTTTAAAGGGAAACCAGACCTCCCCAAATAAGGGGTCGTCACACCCTGTCATGAAATGCAGAGTATTTTCCCCCAGCATTAGTAGTGTCAGGTAGTGCCATGTCTCTTTTGATGGGTTATTACACAATGATGCAGACAATTCGGGTTACCAGCTTCAAGGCAGAGTCTGCAGTTCTCACAGAATTACAGCTCATCTCCAGACTACAGAGATCAGTTCCCTGAAGGAAATGACAACCTTGGAGAGCAGAGGACAGAGTAGATACCATATATACAGTATACCAATGAATCTAGGAGAAACAAAAGTCCTGGAGCGATATCACATTCCCACTGACATCATATCTTCCTCTCTTTCCTCCAAACTCCACCCTCCCCACTACCTCAGATCTCCAGGAATTTTAAAGTTGAAGTCAGCAATCATAATTAAAAATCTGAAAGCTTGGTAAAATATTAAAGGCAATCCTGATCATGTGCATAGCTAAACAAATAGCTGACACATGAAACAGAATAATGAATATGCATAGGAAAGATAAACCATAAAAGCAAGTAGAGGAAAGCAGTATCTTTTAAAAATATTACATGTTCAATTTGCCTTTTTGGTTTATCTTTCCTCCTCCTCCTCCTCCTCCTACCACTACTACTACTACTACTACTACTACTACTACTACTACTACTACTACTACTACTACTACTACTACTACTACTACTACTACTACTACTACTACTACTACTACTACTACTACTACTACTACTACTACTACTACTACTACTACTACTACTACTACTACTACTACTACTACTACTACTACTACTACTACTACTACTACTACTACTACTACTACCCACTGTTACCCCCCAAGCACCAAGAATACACCGCATCACTGCCCCAGACATAGTGTTCCATTTTTCCCTGATGGCTAATAAACACCGATGGACCTCTGCTCCATATGTTTACCTGGTCCCCTCTTGAAGCCATCCATGCTTGTAGTCGCCACCACTTCCTGTGACAGTGAATTCCACATAATTGTTCTTTGGGTGAAGAAGTATTTCCTTTTATTTGTTCTAAGCCTACTGCTCATCAGTTTCATTGAGTGTCCATGAGTTCTGGTATTGTGAGAAAGGGAGAAAAGTCTCTTTCTCTACCTTCTGTATCCCATGCATAATTCTGTACACCCCTATCATGTCACCCCTCAGTCGTCATTTCTCCAAGCTAAAGAGCCCTAACCTCTTTAACCTTTCTTCATAGGAAAAGTGTTCCATCCCCATAACCAATTTAGTCGCCCTTTTAGTAGCAGCAGCACCAGGTGTACTGTGGTGACAAGAAGATAGAGCTATGATCGGGTGGGGGGGCTGCAGTTCAAATCTTATTTCTACCTTGAGTTCAACAGGAGGCTTTAGGCAAATCATTCTCTCTCAGTTTCAGGTCCCCCCCCTCATCTGTAATATGGGGACATCAATACTAGTGTACTTCATAGGACTGTTGTAAAGACTAGATCATGTGCATAGAGCTCCAAAAGAGCTACACTAAGTATAATTGTGCCGAGTGTGTTCATGAAAAAAAAAAAAGTTTCTATTGTGCAAAGATATTTTTTGTCAATAGTCAAGTGGTCATTCGTGAAGTCATCATTTGTACTTTCAACAAAATAATTTTTCTGCTGTGCCTGATTTGATCAAGATGTTCCATTCTACCATGTTAATTACCTGCTAGTATATCACAACGTTTCCTAAGAGGCATCTATCAACAACATATGCTTGGACTGCTAGGGAAAGTTTTTAGCCGAAGCCAAATTCCAAACACTCCTGTCTGTAAAGTTAGGAAGAGGAAACAATCTGATACTATTTAGATCATGTTCAGGCATCTCATTCATCACTACTGGCTGCCTCACAGAGAGCCATCTAAGATGCTTGCATAATTAATATGAACTTTTAAACAAACTGGGGAGAATCTACCTGGCAGGTAATCAGCCATCAATCTCTGACTGAAATGCATTATCTTCTGTGGGTCTGAAGTCTACTGTTTTTGCCACACACATAAAAAGCATTTGTACCAGAAAAAGTAAAATCAATATCCTAAAATATCACAGAAGGAATTCTGTGAGTCACATTAGTTCTAGTAACAGGGTTGCCAGTTCCAGGTAGGAAAATTCTCAGGGAGGACAAAGTTTGGGGAGGGGAGGGATGTGAGGCCACAGAGTCCAAACTCCAAAGTTAGGTTTTTTTCCAGGAGAAGTTTTTCCCCCACAGAGATCAGTCATAAGTCTGGGAGAACCCAATCTGACAAACCTATCTGGATATAGGACTTGTATTTAAATACAGAAGGGCCCAAGCCATATGGGAAAAGGAAGATGGAGCACAATGATAACAGAAAAGGGGATTTGTAGATAAGGAATTATGGATCCTTCCCCATTCCTGTGGCTTACCTCCCCAGAGCCCCTCTCCCCAAGTGCCATTTCCACAGCCAAAAGCAGTTTTCATAGCTTAGCTGAGGAGAAAAGGGTTTAGTGGGAAATATGCAGTGAGTGACATCTGTTCCATGCATGCAGGTGGTAGAATTCTGAGGTGGCACAAGAACCATACCATGGCAGGCTAATGTTCCCTGAAAATAAAACAAAGTTATGAGGCAGCAAGCTTCTAGCCTAGCCCATTTTGCAAGATATGCTATATGCTTACATGTAGAGAAACTTCATGTTGGACTAGGATGTGGGACCCAGGTTCAAATCCAAACTCTGCCATGCAACCTTGCTTGTTGGCCTTCGGGCAGTCATACACACACAGCCAGTTTGGTTTAGTGAACCAGGTTTGATTCCCCACTCCTCCACATGGAGCTCTCAGAGCTGTTCTCTCAGAGCTCTCTCAGCCCCATCTATCTCACAGGGTGTCTGTTGGGGGGGGGGAAGGGAAGGAGATTGTAAGCCGCTCTGAGACTCTGAGTGCAGGACAGGGTATAAATCCAACTCTTCCTCTTCCTCCTCCTTTTCCTCCTCCTTCTTCCATAACTCACAGATCTCTTCTGAGAAAATATTGAAGAAAGGAGGGTGCCCAGTGGGGAGAAAGGTGGGGTATAAATTGTTAAATAAAGAAACAAATAAATCCTTTTCCTACAGTTCATTGTAACACTTCAGCACTCTGCCCCTTCATTACCTATTAATTCTGCAGCACTCCTAAACCAGATTCACATGTGAGTCCGATGTGGCCAGAACAGGAGACCCTGTTTAACTGTGCTCAGGACAGGAGATCAAAGTATGTCCCTCCGAATTATGAATGTATTTTCAGAACCACAGCAGATATATAATGTTTCAGCTTTTCTCAGAACACATGGGGACTAGAACCTTGGTTTTGCAGTAGCAGTAAGGAGGGTTTTTTGGTGATGTTTTTTTTAGTTGAAGCAGAGACAAACCAAAGTCTCGGACAATACTCAAAACAGCCTCTTGAATCAACACAGGCACATTAAGTGTATTATATACTCTATATCAATTGTTATATATACATACAGTCTACTTCTGGAGAAAATAAAGATTTATGTCTTCCCGTTGAGATCCATTTTGTCCATAACTATGGGGAATTGTTATTACGGCACCTCCCTAAAGCACTTGGTTGCACTGTTTTGCTGTCCCAAATCAATTGTAATTCTTTTCTGCTGTTATTGCTGGCCAGTGTGGTTTTCACTCAATTTTAGACACATTGAATTTATTCTGCTCTGGCTTCAGTGTGCAACAACAGCATATGACTAAATCTCTGTACCTTCCCCCTAAAATAAACAATCTGTAGATGAGTCGCCCAATATGATAATAATCACCATGGCGTGTGGCTGTGTGTTGAGTATTTGTTTTCCATGTACGTTGCCTTTAAATGTCAAATATTACTTTTCCAGTAGAAAACTTTATTTCCCAGGTCTCAGATTCCTGTGATAACCTGGACTAACTTGTCATGGAAGACACCATATCAGCAACTTTAAATACATTTCCTTTTTGCTATCAATCAGGGACTGGAATCTAAAGCTATGGGCTTTTGGTACAGCCTGCAGAAGATCCCAAATTCATTCCTCAGCATTTCCAGTTTAAGGACCTTGGGTAACAAGTGTTGAGAAATACCTTATTTTGCCTAAGATCTTATTACTTCTCAGAGACAATACTGAAGTGGGTGAACCAATGGTCTCTTTTGGTATAAGGGGGTCTTATAAATGTATACATTCTTCTGTTCCTTGTGTCACAGACTCATTAGCTTCAAATATATTATCAAGAAGAAGAGTGTCATTGTGATTTGAACTGGCAAACATGGGATTAGGAACTCTACTGCCCCCCTGAGACCACAAATGACTTGGTGCCAGGGGGCTACAAGAAGACTGGAAAGCTGCCAAGGCTCTACCCATCAATACAGTGGAAGCAGAAAACAGCTAAGAAGTGCTGTGGAAAGCTGAAAATCCCTGCTTATACTGGCATTCGACAACCCCTACTAAATTCCTACCCACTCAACTTTACTTTCCTCATGACTTATTCTTTGACATTTTCTCAGCTTCTGCCCTATCCAGCACTCTGACGTGTAGACTTCCTTGTGATCTCAGTTCTTGGTTTATGATCTGGCATGATTTCAGCTTTCTGATGTTCTAGCAACTGACACCCAGACTTTCCTGTGATCTCAGCTAGCAACTGACACCCAGACTTTCCTGTGAACCTCCAGGTTTATGATTTCACATAGTCTCAGCTTCTGATCATCTGTTTATCCTTGCCCATTGCTCCCAGTTCCCCCATGCTGGCCTCTGCCTATGTGCTGCTCATAACTTCATCCTTGACAGATGCCCAACTTGTGCCCTTTACCCAGATTTCCTCAGACCCGCTCTATCCTTCGGTACATGTGATCATATGCATATGATGCTAGTACTGCCAACTTATAAACAACTACTCTCTTTGGGAAATGAGGCTTCCCCCAGTGGTGTATTATAAGAGATGGGCATGAACCGGCTCATGAACTTAAGTCTGTGATGAATTTTGACCAGTTCATGGTTTGCAAAGTGAATTTCATGGCAGGTAAACCGACACAAACTTCCTTCAAACTTTCCAGCTGTTTGTGGTGGTTTGTGAATGGATGCATTTCCAGACTGTCTGTTTCTGCACAATCTAAACATTTGCCAAACTTCAAAGCAATGGGAACTTGCACAGCATGTAAAGGAGAATCCAAGGAAGGTCCCCTGTGATTTTGATGTGTCTAGCTTGCACAGGATCCGTTCTATACACTCCTGAACCTCCTGAATCTGTGCCTGTCAATATGACTGCCTGTCAATTACAGGTTTAATGACAGGCAGTCATTTTGACAGGTGCAGGTCCAGGAGATTCAGGAGTGTATCAAACAGATCCTGTGCAAGCTAGAGACACCAAATTTGCAGGGGATCTCCGGCTGACTCCCCTCTACCTGTCCTCTAAGTTTGGTGAGATTTGATTTACAGGGTCCAAGTTATGGCCCCCTAAAGATGGTGCCCCCAATAAAGTGCTTTCTGGGGGAATGACAGGCGGTCATTTCCCCAGAAAGCACTTTCCCTGGGGGCACCTTTTTTGGGAGTTGTAACTCAGACCCCATAAATAAAATCTCACAAAACTTGTAGAGCAGACAGAGGGGAGCCAGCCAGAGATCCCTGCATGTTTGGTATCTCTAGCATGCCAGGGGGTTGTTCTACTGGATCATGAACCCCATGAACTGAACTGGTTCGTTTAGCCGCTAACAGTTTTTGCAGTTTATGCCCATCACTATGTATATATAAAAAATAGCTCCAATACAGAAAAGGTTCTGGTCTGCATGAGAAAACCCCCACTGATACACTGTAAAATATTCCT
>NW_015169794.1:512940-525443 GCF_001447785.1 Gekko japonicus
ACAACCCCCTTTTCAAGGAAAGTCCTAAAATATTTTTAAATGTTTCTACTGTTTTCCCTTTTCTTCTGTATGTCATTGGGATGACCTCTTATTTCTTAGTCTGGGGAGCTCCTGTAAGAGATTCAGCTTGACAAAATGGAGAGAGAATGAACAAGGGAGTTCTCTCTCTCTCTGCTTTCCTGCTTGAAGTATATGGGAACTGATATCTAAATGCACTGAAACCTCCCTTAAGCCATATAACTCATTTATACTCTAAGTAGGCCATTTTAAATAGAAAGGGCTGACTTAATGGTTCAACACTCTCAATTTCTAACAAAGTTAATTCCTCTTCCTCCTACAGCTGCCTGTCTCCACAGTGAATGCAATCAGAGATATATTTATTGTTCAGGGAGAGACAGCGAATCCATTACAGAACAGATGAAGTCCCTTCACTGAACACTACCCCTACAGATCACAGCCAAGGGAGGAAAACGCAGGAATCTTTATTTGTTTACTAGTTGCCAGATTAATTGTACATACACATACACATACATGCTCTCTTTATGGGCCAATATGCACACATGTGTGAATGAAGAGCCATAAATATGTCAGCAGTGTGGGGCTCACAGTCCCACTTTTGTGCAGAATTTAGTGAATGCCTCCAGAAATATGTACAAATTTCCCATTCAACTGTTTTTTTCTGACTATAGAAACCAAGCTTGAGTAGCCCTTGTGTCAAAACATCTTACCGTCATTTGCTCTGTTGACTGTGTGATTTTGGCACTCTCTCCTTCTAATTGTTAGAACATCTTTTTGCAATTTCCTTATTTAAGGTTGCTTTTAAGATGTGCATTGAGTGACACAGGCAGAGTATAAGAGCTCCCAGATTCCCACTCTGACCCAACCGCTTAGAAACTGGACTTGTGCATGGACATGTCCAACAATGTCAGATCCCAGTATATATTGGTGTTGCTAAGCCAGTACTTCCCAACAGCTCATTTCTCCAGTCTCACCATCATTTCTCACTATGTGAACCACTTTTTGCTTCATGGGACTCGGGAGTCATAAAATGTGGTGCAAAGCCATAGTTAAGTGTACTGGAGAGTAAGAGAGGGGATAGGAGTCCCTTGGGGAACAGAATCTCAAGGATGGATTTTGTATTTTAACTATGGGATCACATTGTGCCTCTGCAGCTTTCCCTTAGCTATTGTTAGAGTGGTGGCAGACAAATTATCATCTGGTGGTAGAATTTCAAATGAATATACCATAGCAGCAATTTTACACACTTCTGTAGCTCTTTTATCCACATGGATTTTTACATTCCTTCCAGACACTAGGGAAGTCTTCTGAGATCACATTTGTTTTATAACAAACTAGGGAAAAGGCCCGTTGTGGAAATAAATACAAAATCCCTGAAATCTCCAGGAATTTCCCACCTGGAGTTGGCAACCCTATCTCCTTCCCAGCCAATCATCAACCTTTCTTTATTTCCCCCTCACTCTTCAGCTTTCTACCCCCCACACACCTGCAGCCTCTCCCGTGCTCTGAAGCCCTGACTGCTATGTCACATTGGCTGTCATACGGGGGCCACCTCAGCAGCATATAAGGATACAGAGCCCACCATTTTCTCCAGGGGAACTGATCTCTGCCATCTGGAAAGCAGTTGTAATTCTGAGTGATCTCCAGCCCTCACCTGGAGATTGGACACATTTTACCTCAGAACAGCAAAACTGTTTAGAATGTTAGAGGCAAAAGCCAATCAAGTCGCATATGCAAACGACCTCTGTGTTCCGAGGCAGAGGCCAATGAGGCTGCATATGCAAATAACCTCTGTGTTCTGACTGGCTATGGTGGGGAGAGGAACAGCAAAATGTTTAGAATGTTGGAGGCAGGACTCAGGCAAAGCAGCCAGTGGATAGGGAGACTCTCTGAATGACAGATCAGAGAGCGAACTGATTTTGGAGCGTGTGGAATGTTCTAGAGAAGTGCCACCACCATTCGGCTTTTATTTATAAGGGAGATGGAAGTGAAGCTTTTTATAGTAATGTAAAACTGTCATTTGGCAATGGTAGGTGAAGCTTTTGGGACATATTTACAATCCTGTTGTAGCATCTGGCACCCACACATGACATCCCGGCATACCTTCTGAGGCAACAGCAAAAGTAGGTCCACAATCTTACAAATATACTTTCTATTAAATGATTGGCTGGAAAGGGTAGTCCAGTAGTATTAATTACTGATGTTTGATCCTAGTGAGAAGGCTGCACTAGATGAACTCCAAGATTCCATAGTTTATACTCCATGATCTATCCATGAATTGATATAGTTGTGGCTCAATGGCCCTGTCCAGCATCGATCTCTCAGCTAATTAAATAAGTTAGACATTTCTAAGACAGACCAGCAATCCCAAGGATATGCTGTGACACTTCACTGTAGAATTCTTTCGCTGCCAACCACTTATTGACTCCAGAGTGGTCCACAACATTGTGCTAAATCTACCCCTTCCAGCATCCAGATGTTGTCATACATGATATGGACACTCCTCATGGACACTTGATCTCATGGATGCCTTTATACTTCTTTCCTTTTAAAAAAAGGTGAATAATCACAACAATTCTCCCTTCCCTTCTCCTCTCCTCTCATGGGCTTCTAGGATTGGGAAACCTTAAATCAAGCTCCAGTTTACTGTGATCTGAATCATATGATCTGAATGCAAACATATAGGAAAATTGGATTTGAATTTTAAAAATTTCCCAAACTTTCATCAGAAATTAGTTGTAGAGGTCAGACCCACTAACAGGTCTTCTTGGATGAGGCTAAAATCATGGATCCCTTCCAGACTGGTTTTCACCCCACCCATGGGACAGAGACGGTGCTGGTCACCCTGGTGGATGACCTCCGGAGACATCTGGACCGAGGCGGATCAGAGCTGCTGATTCTTCTTGATCTCTTGGCAGCATTTGATATGGTTGACCATGAGGTGTTAAGAACAGAAGAAGAGAAGAGATTGGATTTATACCCCGCCCTTCACAACCCAAAGGTGTTTCAGAGCGGCTTACAAACTCCTTTCCCTTCCCCTCCCCACAACAGACACCCTGTGAGGTAGGTGGGGCTGAGAGAACTCTGACACAAGCTGTTCTTTTTCAAGAACAGCTCTTATCAGAGCTACGGCTTGCCCAAGGCCATCCAGCCACGTGCAAGTGGAGGAGTGGGGAATCAAACCCAGTTCTCCCAGATTAGAGTCCGTGCACTAACCACTACACCAAACTGGCTCTCGCCCACGCTGGGATACAGGGACTTACCTTGCAGTGTCTAATCTCCTTCCTCCTGGGTCAGAGACAGAGGGTGGCACTTGGGAGGGAGTTATCCCAGCAGCATCCATTGGAATGTGGTGTCCCACAGGGAGCGATTCTCTTCCCCATGCTGTTTAATATCTGTATGTGCCCCTTCACCCAGATTATCTGGAGATATGGGCTGGGTTGTCACCAGTATGCGGATGACACCCAGCTCTATCTTCTGATGGCTGGCCGCCCAGACATGGCCCCAAGATATCTGGACAAGGCATTACAGGCTGTGGTTGGATGGTTATGACACAGCCAACTGAAGCTAAATCCATCTAAGATGGAGGTCCTGTACCTGAGTCGCAGGTGATTGGGTCAGGGGATCAGGCTCCCAATCTTTGATGGGGCTCCACTGGTGCCGACATCAGGACTGAAGAGCCTGGGGGTGTTCCTAGATGCCTCCCTTTCCATGGAGATCCAGGTCACCACCATGAGCATGTCTAGGGAGGGCGGTATATAAATCTAATAAATAAATAAAATAACAGTGACAGAAGTCAAACCTACTACCCACAAAACGTGAACCTGGTGAGGTTTCAGTAAATGGAAACATCTGCTTGTAAATTTACAGTGAACAGATATGCTGTATGAGCTTGGCCTAAAGTGGCAGGCCTTGGAGGTAACACAGTTTAGCTGCAGAAAAGACAGGAGAGGCAGACTTACTGCTGGGATTTGGCTGAAGCACCTTGTGGATGTAGGATATCTCTGGGGGATTTGGTATGAGTTAGTACATCTGCTACCCTATAGAAATTCTTATCTACCTCTACCTGTCCTCTACTTGTGAATGTTTTAGTAAATCAAACAAATTCTAAATAAGCCAAATAATACAAAGATGCCATTAGTCTCCAATGCTCTCTCCTCTGAAGAGAATCAACCCAGGTAAACATTACCTCTGGAACTTCTCACCACTTAAGAAATAAGAGTGCAGTTATAATACATTTAGTTAAAACAGTAAGAAAACACGGCTTTGTGTTGAGAGATTCCTGCAGCTAGGACTTCACTAATTATTATTTTTTAAAAAAATATTTTCTCCCCCTTCAGCCTTATGCCCCCTTCTAGGACTTGAGTGTACAATTTGAAGAAAATGTTCTAGCAGATAATCACACATGACATTTATCACTTCCACCCACCCTGATTCAATTAATATTTCTGGACTTGAGGATTCCATTTAAAGCCAAGTGTGTGCTGTAATGATTCTAGCAAAAAATACCAGGCAGCAAATGTTGGCTGTGACTGGTAACATCAGTGAGGATCAGGGCTCTTTTTGTAGAAAAAGCCCAGCAGGAACTCATTAGCATAATAGGCCACACCTAACAGCAGAAACTCATTAGCATATTAGGCCACACCCCTGACAGCACAGCCTATTAGCACATGTTACCAGAAGTGTGGTCATCCAGCCACACCCACCTTTTCCTTGTTATTCTGTTTACCTTGTTTGTTGTCAAAACCCAGGTCTTTTTTGTAGCAGGAACTCCTTTGCATGTTAGGCCACACCCCTACTGTAGCCAATCTTAATGAGTTTCTGCTGTTGGGTGTGGCCTATTATGCTAATGAGTTCCTGCTGGGTGTGGCCAACTTGGGAGCCAGCCGGAACTCTGTTCCTGTGCGTTTCTGCCCAAAAATAGCCCTGCTGAGGATACTTTCACAGGTCACCACCAGGGAATAATGGGCTTCATAAAACACTTAAGAAATGCTGGACAAAGAGTAAAGTGGGCCCAGGTTAGTATTGCCTTGAGTTGGTTTGGAAACAGCTCTGATTTATACTAATAGATGTGAGGCATATGTTAGTAGAAGTTAGATTCAGGTGGAAGGAAAACAATGAGCAGTGGAATGGCTTTTATATGCACTAGACTGACTCCTGGTTTTCTTAGCAGTCCATCTACAAGCACTGGAATTGGTTTGGGCATAGTCCTTCTGCGCGTCTGCCCTGCTGCATTTTCAAAGTTGTGAAGTCAGTTTATTTCCCCCCCTCATGTGCCTTAAATAATCAGGTTTTTAAAGGGAGGGTGCTGTCATCATTGGTGGCATCTTCAGTAGCATCACAGCAACCCTCTTTTATTTATTTTTTTGTTCATGCTTTGTAATGATAGGTTTAGCAGGTTTTCTGAATTCCCAGCTTTCATTTAAAAACAATTGTAAGGCTCTATCTCTCTCCCTTGGGGAGATATGCCTTTTTACTTAAATCTCCACAAAGGAAAGAGATAGAGGCTTACTTTTGATTTTTAATAAAAGCTGGGAATTTAGAGAACCCACTAAACCCATCGTTACAATACTATATCGAAGTTTTAGGGCCATTAAAAAAAGAAAATGACACCACTCATCTTCAGGGTGGGATGAGAAGAGAGACTGGTTTGACCATGACAGTCTAATCATTGAAAAGTGGGCTGGAGGTGGGTGGGACAAAGAAAACCAATGGAAACTCCAAATTGGCTGCTGGGAAAAGATGGAGGTAGAAGTGGTCTCAAAGGAGACAGGTAAAAAAGGAGGGGGGAAATGCAAAAGCTAAAGACAACAAAAATGTGTGTGGAAATCAGAAAATATACCAAAGCAGTATGGGGCCATACTCAGTGTGGGGGGGGAACCCATGTGAACAAGCCCTCTTTATAATCACTGCAGTGGATTTCACCCCCCCCCTCCGAAAATCTCCCCAAGTTATTTCCCTTCTCCATCATGGACAAAAACAAAAGAATCTGGGTGTGGTTTCTTAGCATGACCCCACACACACACCGCTCACCCACCTGTTCGATGGCACTGGGGTGTGTGTGTTGGTATGGTTCAGCACCCCTCAGCACAATTCTGTGCAGAAAATACAGTGCCTGCAAAAAAAAATTATCCGCACCACTTTCATTTGCTAAGGGACTTTTACAATAATTTATCTCAAAATGTAGGTGGGGAAGAAAGAAAAAAAAACTGCCCCATGCCAGTCTACTTATGCAATCTGTTGCCCTTGCAGCTGCAGTTTGTAAAGAAAAAAACAAACCTTTCATTTGGGGGGATGGTGAATGACATGCAATCCTGTCGTATGTAGCTTGACCCTCAAGGGTCTGGGTTTCTTCACAACAGATTTCATGCAATTGTCTTCCATGGCAGGAGGACTATTTGGAAAAAAACCCTCTGTTTTTCTTAAAAGCTCTAACCACATTCTCTTCCACACAGGCTTGAGTTCTAAAGAGAGAACATAAACTCCTGAAGCTTGTGCAATGGATATAGCTGTGGGGCTTTGATCTTTCGGCGTCTTTATTTGCATTAAATTGTCTGGAGTCCTTTTCAAAAGCACTCGCCCTTTGTTTCTCCTTACTGACCTGTCAAACATCATTTCAGCAAAGGGAGCAGCTAATGTCTCTTGAACAATTATATATTTGAGGGGTTTTTTTTAACGATCCCCATTGGGCTTGCTTGTTATGGGTTTGGTAGTGGCTTTTATCTGTTATGCCACATATGGGACAGTGAACAACCATTCTACAGTAGGATGTATTACTTTTTTTTTTTTTACATGGAAGTCTCCTTCCGACCCTCCTACAATCCGGAAAAGAACTTCAAACATGTGGTAAATGAAATTCAGACCTCACATGAGCACTGGACAATACACTGGGCTAAACCATGGAACAGAAGTTTCACTATTGAATCCTGAAGTGGTTTCTTTAAAGACTTAGAAGTCACATTCTTGACAATGTCATCCTAAGAGTTACACACCCTTCAAAGCCCATCGACTTCAACAGACTTAGAAGGTTTGCACTCTATAGACCACAAGCCTCTCCTGCAGCGGCCATTTTGTGTGCATCAGCCGTCTGTCTCAAGAATAACAAGTGAGTATCCTACTGAGATCTTAGTTCTATTTTCTGTTTTGTGCTTTTGTAGGCTGGGAACAGACTGAGTCTCACAAAGGATGGCATTTTAATTTGCACCACACCCACCAAAACTTGGTGTATATGTTTCTCATTTGACTGCCATCTTAAATCAGGGTTCTATTGATAAATGAAACACAAAGGATAAGCTATACAATACATTGCTATGTAATGTGGCTTGGCAACCTTCAGTCTCTGGCCCTCACAGCAAAAGATGACTCCACAATGATTGCTGTCAAATACTTTTGTACTAGGTAGGAAATTCTTTTTCATTATTATTTATTTACTTTTTCTGGAGGGAAGCAGGGAATTCTGAACCTCTGCTGGGCTGATAAAGACCATCAGTAAGGCCAAAGATATGAAAGAAGGAATGAAGAATACACACATTTTCTTCTGTCCCACACCTGAATCTTGTCAAGTAACGTTTTCAGGCTTTGAGATAATACAAGAATCTGTTTATCTGAGGCAAAAGTGGGACAAGTGAGCACGCTTCAAGCAGTGATCTTTTTTTCAAACTTCAGCTTTCTGGCAAAAGATAGTTATGACTGAAGTACAGATTACACGGGAAGAGCTATAATAAGATTTTACAAATGTTTTATAAAAGAACATAGCAGCAGTTACAAGGCCCTGATTCAGATCAGGGCAGCATTGTAGAGGCAGATGATGAATTTTGTTGTAGCATCCTGTAATAGGACATGGAATTTCCCTAAATATTAAACCCTTCTCCTCCAGTGTAGAGGCAGATGATGAATTTTGTTGTAGCATCCTGTAATAGGACATGGAATTTCCCTAAATATTAAACCCTTCTCCTCCAGTGTGGCTTTACCATCACTACTCACATGATGTTATAAACCAAGGATTGGGTTACCAATTCTGGGTTGAGAAATTCCTGGAGATTTGGAGGTGGAGCCTTGGAAGGGCAGGGTTCAGGGTTCAGGTATCCCTAGCCACAAAAGGGGAAAAGGCAGGTACTTTCTGTTTCATAGTATCATAGAATGTTAGAGTTGGAAGGGACCTTGCAGGTCATCTAGTCCAACCCCCTGCACTCTGCCGGAGCATAGCCGAAAGATAGCCCTAAAACATACCCGAAAGATGGTCGTCCAGCCACCACTAGAAAACGTCCAGTGAAGGAGCATCCACCACCTCCTGAAGCAGTCTGTTCCACTGCTCAACCACTGTTACAGTTAGGAAGTTAGGATGGACAATCAGAGATAAATCAATGTTCAGCACCATGCAGGTATTTGGTTGCCAAAGAGATTACCCAGTCTGGTGTTTCCATTGTCCCTCCTATATGGGTACTGGATCCCATGGCAGAAGTGTATAGACCACCAGCAAAAAGCTGCACAATCTCCAGCTGATGATATTGGTTTTTACCCACTCTTAGCCAAATTCATTTTTATGGGAAAGATTTAGCTTGCTGTATGCATTCCATGTTCCCAGCTGTCTGGCATGTTTCTCTGGGTGGCAAAAGCATCAGTTGCCTCCCAAAGCCTTCCGCTTTCATCCAACCTTTTGGAGCGGGGCCAACATGAGCAATAAAACAAAACAAAAGGAAACTGTGGGAAGAGTAGCGAATGTATAGAAGTGACTTCTCAGATCTCAGGTTTGATGTAATAAACTTGGCTCATAAACTAGGTTTTATCATTTAGTTGAAACTACCTTTTCCCAGTCTCCTTCACGAGAAACAAGAACTTCACCATAATAATTTATAGCTAACTTGATGTGAGGTTTTTGGCGGAACTTGGTGTGGAACTCATTTCTGCAGGAGCTGAGAATGACCATGGATTTTACTATCCATTAAATTTAACTACTCCAAATAAAAGTTTTAAATATCTGCAGTCCCTGCCCCTCACACATAATTTGCAAGTGAAGAACAAAAAGTGTGTCCTTGATTATTTTATGTATTGGAGGACTGCAAGACACCATTATAATAGAGGGGGATTCTATAACACAGAGACACTGATGCCTTTGTGATGTGAGCCAATTCCCTCATCCGAGGACATACCTCCATTTTGCCCTTTATCCTGTTTGTGAGGGCCACTGAACACCTCCAAGAAGAATTTCAGTGGGCTGCAGACAGAAGGAGAAAGGAAGATTGTTTGTTCTTTGACTTTGCATCACTTGTACTTTGTAGCTAGATCCAATGGTTGTTTCACCAAATGTGGTACGATGAATACTTTCTTTGCCTACCGGAATACTCAGTGTGAATTTGTTAATTGCCTCAGCGATAGTACCCATCACAGATATTCTCTCTCTCTCTCTCTCTCTCTCTCTCGCTTTGATTTGTGGAAATATTTACTCCATTTTTTAATTGGAAAAACAATTGCACTTGTACTGGGGTCTTTTGTAAAAAAAGATTTAATGAGTAAAAATTTTCATTTCAACCATTTTACTTTTTGATAAGGAATTGAGTGATGATACTAGTTAATTTTTGGCTACTGGTGGCCTTTTGCAACAGATTATAAGAAGTGCCAGTCAAATGGAGTGTACGCATACAGCTGAACTTCCCATGATACACAATATATTTCTACTAAACCTACAACCAAATCCACATAGTACGTTTCAACAAAATAAGATCACCCCAGGGAGAATTTATCATGTGAATTTCATGTAGTGAATAATTCCTTTAAATATAGGAGCGGGATCTTTACATATCAGAGTGAATTATTGAAAACACAGCTTCAGTGTTGCCTGTTAAGTTTTAGATTGCCCCATGCTAAGGTGCATGGAAATGATATATGTATCAAGTTTAAAACCGAAGGGATAGATTAGCTTGTGGTGACTCTGGGCTGGCTGACAAGTGATGGGTCCTATGTGGAAGAGACTTTAAATCACTTTGTTAGACAGCTGTTACTGCAACATGAACCACCCATGAATGGCCTCACCATCTTTATTTAATTAGTTTTGATAGTTTAATCATTCTATGGAAGCAGAACCCTTGGCTGGAATAAGCCCCATATATGAGGCAATTTAATTACTGGTGTGCCTATTCAGCAAGTGTCTTAGGTGCATGGAAAGATGGTTGTATGTGTGGAAGACCTGTTCCCATGTGTACATATTGTACAAGATTATACTGTACATTGGAAAATGTTGAACTCCATAGATCTACCTTCACTAGACTTAAGACCATACAAAATGCCAATGTTGAACTCCATAGATCTACCTTCACTAAAGACCATACAAAATGCCGCTACACAGGAGGACAGTTGGTTGACACACAGATATGAGATCAAATTAATGGGACTGAAGGCGCAAGCTACCTATCTGGAATGATTCTCAATTTATGAACAATCATACATTCCCTCTGTCTCTCTTGGCTGAGAGCAATGCATATCTTAGTAGGCAATGTGAATACAACCCTCCTTGGATAAGGAGCCAGTTAAGTTGATTGACAGTGTTGTTTGATCACACACTAAGTTATTCTACGAAGGCACTCTCTTTTTCAACAATTTAAACAGAACTGCTTAGAACACTAATTGCAACAACCATCTCCATTCTTCCAACGCTTCATATTTGGCTGGCTTTTTTTTTTTTGGGCTACTAATAAAGCCTGTTTTTTGAAAAAATATACGCTGTGGTTTAGCATTTGTACATCTAATGCTTCTTTGGGGACTTTGGTATTTGAAATATATAGATTTTCTTTTTTGTAAATCTGGTCCTGAAGAGCAAAACATTTGTGGAGCTGTTTTTAATTAGAACATTCAACACAACAGCTTAAAGCCAAAGCTTCTAATTTACGACACTGCTTATTAATTTGCAACACTGAGCTTGTTGTGTTTAAGTAAACACTGCACTTCTGGATGACAGATAGCTAAACAATGAAACAAAACCAGAAATCTCACAACTTCTTGCTGCAAATACAGACAACATTCAGATGGCCAGCCATTATCTGATGGATCTTCCACTAGCAGAATGAGGAATTGTCATACAGATTTTTTTCTCAGGCCTCGAACAGTCAAATAATTTGGAGTAAAGACAAATTAGGGCTGGGGGAAGCATGAGAATTCATTCACATTCATTATTCAGAATACCGATTTGGAGAAGTGTGTCAAACAGCAGAGAAGCATACACCACTGGCTTAGTGAACCATTTGATACCACCGGAATTGCGGGTGTAAATTTGCCTTGTAGAATGACAGATACAGCTGATCAGGTCTCTAGCCAGAAATGTAATGTGAGGGGGCATGACTACACTGGGGAGGTGTTAGCCAAATTGCCTTATTTCTTTATTAAAATGGGGGGAATTATAATTATTATATGGCAAAAGGTGTATAAGGGAACAATAACCTATGTACACAGGAGTCCCACTTAATCCAGTATCCCGGAAATAGACGCAGAGACCAGATCTTAATGAAATGGTTTCTTTATTAGGGAATCTGCACACATACAATAAAATTCAAGCATACACACAACCATACAGAGCTGGAAAATTTAGACAGAAAGGAATAGAGACTTTTGCATTAGCAGGAGAAAGCTGTTGGTTGGGTGATACTGACCTGCCTGACGAGACGAAGAAATCCTGCAGCGAAAAATAAGAGAGACTATAAGGGGAAGGGGTCGTGTTCTGACTGGCAGAGCATGTGGTAGACTCTAAGCAGTGCTTACATCGAGAGTCATCAAGGTAGGATGGGGTCAGGTAGAGAGGAAGTGAGACAGAGAGCATGGGCAGATGCTCTCCTTTTATACCCTAAAAGGGGCTTGGGGGTATGAGCCACCAAGCACGTAGTCCCCAGGAACATGCTAGATGCTGCTAGCACCTTAATGGGCTAAAATAATAGGGTAAAAGGAGTACTGAAAGATGATAGGGAAATGGCTGAGAAGCTAAATGCATTTTTTGCCTCCGTCTTCACGGTGGAAGATGAGAAGTGCTTGCCCACTCCAGAACCGCTGAGTTCGGGTGTTACTGAGTCAGATTGAGGTGATGAGAGAGGAGGTCCTAAAACTGATAGACAACTCAAAAACTGATAAATCACCAGGCCCAGATGGCATACATCCGAGAGTTCTGAAAGAACTCAAATGTGAACTTGTGGATCTCCTGACAAAAATATGTAACCTTTTCTTAAAATCTGCCTCCATTCCTGAGGACTGGAAGGTAGCAAATGTCACTCCCATCTTTAAAAAGGGTTCCAGAGGAGATCCGGGAAATTACAGGCCAGTCAGTCTGACATCGATACCGGGTAAATTGGTGGAAACCATTATTAAGGAAAGAATTAGTAGGCACATAGATGAACAAAACCTATTGAGGCAGACTCAGCATGGGTTCTGTAAGGGAAGATCTTGTCTCACTAACCTGTTAATGTTCTTTGAGGGGGTGAACAAACATGTGGACAAGGGGGATCCAA
>NW_015169794.1:526343-588953 GCF_001447785.1 Gekko japonicus
GGCCTGATCCAACATTGGCGTCTCTTATGTTCTTATGTTCTTATGATATTGAAAACAGATCAGCCAATATCATAATGCCCCTATATAAATCAATGGTACGACCTCATTTGGAATACTGTGTGCAGTTCTGGTCACCACACCTTAAAAAGGATATTATAGCTTTGGAAAAAGTGCAGAAAAGGGCAACTCGAATGATAAAAGGGTTGGAACACTTTCCCTATGAGGAAAGGTTAAGGTGCTTAGGGCTCTTTAGCTTGGAGAAATGACGACTGAGGGGTGACATGATTGAGGTTTATAAGATTATGCATGGGAAAGAGCAGGTAGAGAAAGAGGTACTTTTCTCCCTTTCTCACAATACAAGAACTCGTGGGCACTCCATGAAATTGCTGAGCGGTTGGGTTAGAACGGATAAAAGGAAGTACTTCTTCACCCAAAGAGTGATTAACACTTGGAATTCACTGCTACAGGAAGTGGTGGCGGCTACAAGCATGGACGGCTTCAAAAGGGAATTAGATAAGCATATGGAGCAGAGGTCCGTCAGTGGCTATTAGCCACAAGGTATAAATAGGGACTCTGGGGCAAGTGATGCTCTGTCATCTTTGGTGCTGGGGGGGGTCAACAGTGGGAGGGCTTCTACTGTCCTGGCCCCACTGGTGGACCTCCTGATGGCACTGGTATTTCTGGCCACTGTGTGATACAGAGTGTTGGACTGGATGGGCCTTTGGCCTGATCCAACATTGGCATCTCTTATGTTCTTATGATTAATGGGTGGGCAATTGCAACAATGTTTCTTTAAGTGACACCTTTCAGAGTTTGGGCTAAAGACAAAGGGGAAGAACAGGCAGCCATTCAAGGTGCTTAGCTAGCCATTAGCATCAACGATCTGATGGTCTGCAGCTGCGTTATCTTGATGGGTGATAGGTGTGCTAGTCAGCCCAGTTCATCCTGTCACAGCCAAGTCCTTTTGTTTAACTTGAAGACGACTACGTGCAGTTTCAGGTACCGCTGCTGGAAGAAGGTGTGTGTAGGGATGCCTGCAGGATGGAGACACTGTTTGCTATGGCGTTTGAGTAAGAGAGTCCAAGTTGTCTCTACATAGTATGGCTTCTCTGTACATCTGGATGCTGTTTCTATATGGCTGTGATTCTCAGGGAGGCTTGACGTGCTTTCTACCTGGGTCTGCAGTGACTTGGAGATGCAGGGATCGATGGCATCAGGTCTTCCATGGGTCCACATCTGGCTCAACATGCGGCTTCAGTACAAGGCTTTCCTTGGCTGGTAAGTTGGCTCTGTCTCATGGTCACCAATCAGTCCTTTTTCCCTGTCACACTCTTTGTACAGTCCAGATTTAGTTAAACTTCAAGTCCATACTGTATAAGAAGCTTGCAGGGCAACCAGTGGACCTAGGGTGACCAAGTCCTCATAGTTCAAAATTTTGAGACTCATTGGGTGCAGTCAGACGGCGTGCCGGAGTGGTTTAAACTGCTCTGGTCTGAGGCACTTTTTTTAAAACTGGAAGAATCACGATCACACTTACCTCCTTGTTCCGGATCACTGCGCAGCCACATCGCTCCCAGCCATTCACACAGGTTTCTTCCCTCTCAGTTTGGGCATGTGCGCAGGTGGCCATCTTTAGTATTAATATTTTTGCGCGTGCACAGAACAGCAATTTCCCCTTCAACCCAACTGCCGTAATGCTTCCCTTTAAACTTTAAATGAACACTCCCCTTCACACTTTTACCCTGAAAGTGGCCTCCATGAGATCCCGAATTTGTATACACAGCAAAACTAGGCACCATTTAAACTTTGGTTTTATTAACGCCGGGGCAAAGCTCCGCCCAAGCGCATATCGCTGACACTTAAAATTTTTTTAAAATGGCGGGCAAAAAGCGGAAGCCTCGAGCAGCTTTCGAGCGGGAAACAGGAAGTGGCTCTACACCGGTGGAGGAGCAATCACACAGGGGGAAAATGCAGCTGGAACCGGAGAGCAGGAAAACACCACTTGGGGATCTGGTATCAAAATACTCCACTTTATAGGGGGTTTGCGCTGGAAAGTGACAGCTGGGGATGGGAGGCAGATGTTGACCGTGTGATCATGCATAAATAGCCCGTTTCTAACCGGCACGTATACTGGCTCAAATGGCCCATCTGAACGCACCCATTAGATGAGACTTGATGATGTCATGGGTAGGGGTCCACATTGTCATGGCGTACAGCCTCATGGGAAAAACTGAACAGTATTTATAGTAGTACTTCCACTAAATATGTACCACATGGTATCAGTGTATATTCATAACCATGTGCTTTGAAGAGATGGGCTGTTTACTATGCTGAAAAATAAAAACCTGAAAATTAACCATGTGCTAAATTTAAAAAGATGGTGAGCTTTTTAATGCTAATTATTGCCTTCTACCTCCAAGTTACACAGTTTACACAATCTTTCTCCAATTTACACAAGCAGGCATGAACAGAAGTCTTTGAAAAAACCATATATCTGTAAAATGGCACTTAATCAACTATCCGGGGGAACTGATTTGCTTATGAACACTCTATGAATCCTTTGTTGGTTTCATTACTGTATCACCTACATTTTTTTCAAGAGATATTGCAAATCATAAAGCTACAGGTTAGGATTCAGTACTGTGTTGGAAAAGCTGGCAGTGAGTGATAAGATACCCATAGTGCCTTGATTACTAAAATGGGAAATTCATACATTACACCTCCATGCCAATCACTTTGTCATACCTAGAAATTGTTCCCTCATAATAGGTAGGTAGTTTTTGTGGTTCCAGTGTAGTGAGGAGAAAGCTCTATAGACACATATAGAGTATTTGCAGTCATGGCATTGAGATAATTGATAATTCTTGGCACAGATTTATCTAGATCCTCCAAAGACCTTATTTTTCTGTTGAGAGAAGGGAAGGAGAGAAGGCCTAGATATTTTGCCCCCTCAGTCCTATGGTTTGGTGTAATATTGTAGTTCTCCTGGAGTTTATACCTGTCTCTTCAGTCCTTAAACCCTAATCCCAGATTTTTTGATGAAACAGGAAAGTCAAAAATGGAGACAGTGGTGATTCATTGATGAGTAAAAGGTATTATGACTATACTCAGAGGCAAGCATGCCTTTACGCAGACAAGTTAGAGCACGGTCTGTTGCAGTTACTGATTAAAAACAAATACTAGTCTGAATGAAACTGGACGCTTACTTCTGTGGCAGATTTGCCTCTGAAAACAGAGGAGGCAAACCCAACATAATACAAATGTCACTCCAGTTTTCTGAAGATAACAGCCCCCGTGTGTTCACTGGATGCTCAGGAGAGTGGGGAAGGAGTGTACTGGCCCTGCCCCCTGCCTCCATGTGATCGCCTGGCTGTCTGCAGGGGCGACCACTCAGAGGAACTGGCCCTCAAATTCTCCATCCCTGTGTTCAGCAATGCTGGTTTTGGAACACTGCTAATTGTGAGGAGGAAGAGTTTGCATGGTTACTTTCTCCATGTGGTCACCCCTACAGATGACCAGGTGACTGCATGAAGGTAGGGAGCAGGGCCACACACACACACTAAATAACACACTTTCAATCCACTTTCAATGCACTTTGCAACTGGATTTTACTGTATGAAATAGCAAAATCCACTTGCAAAGGTCACTGAAGTGGATTGGAACTGCACTATTTAGCATGTGTGAATAGGCTTGCCAAATGTGCCCGGGGGGCGGGTAACCCCCCGCTTCGGAGCTTCCGATTCCTGCCCTGGCGGAATCGGGGCCTGGGGGGAACCCCGCCCCCGAAGCTGCATCACCTGAGCCACGTTGCCGACGTTGGGGGCGTGGCTGAGCTCGTTGAGGGGGGAAACCATATGTTCAGCCTCCCCCGCCGGTGAGTGAAAATTATTTGGCAACCCTGTGTGTGAATGCACCCCCAGTGTGTTCACTCCCACTCCTCTTATCCATGTGTTTAATGAACATGCGGGCCAGTCATGTGCAGGGCCGGCTCCAGGTTTTTTTGCACACTAAGCGAGGCTACCTTCTCCCCTCGCCCTGTGCCCACCATTTTTCAAACATAAATGCATTTTAGGAAAAATGAAAAACACAAAATTTGAAATTGCTAATTTTAAATTGGTTTACATTCTTAAACAATATGGCTTTTTTCTGGTTTTAATGGCTTTTAAGATGTGTTTTTGTGCTCTGACCTTTAGGGGTTCGAAGGCCCACAATCCCAGTGTCTTTGCTCCTGATCTGGTTCTACAGTAACAATTAGCACAGTAATACAATCAATAAACATAAAAAACCAATGAATCAATAACAGTGCCATTAACAAAGTCAGGAGTTATTATACTAAAATGGTAGTTTGTGAAAAAATCCTACAATAAGAAACAGGAAGAGGAAAGCACGTCTAACTAGACAACATAAATTCCCCTACTTAGCCTTCTTTCACTAGCCTCTCTTCCCTTATCGTTTCTCATATGTCGGATTTTAGATCGCAAACTCTTCAAGATCTGTTTCCAGAAAGGGCCACCCATGTTAATCTAGTACCACCTTTTCATTCTAGCATAAAATGCCACAGAAAAGAGCTCTAGCCTATGAAAGCTTATGCAGGAGTAAGAACTCATTGGCCTTTAAAGTGCCACTTCAAGACATCCTATTTGTCTTCCAGAGGCATTGCCTTCTTGTCCTCTCTAATCCACCATATGCAGCATGAAGAAGTGAGCAGTGACTCAGGAAAGCTCCTACCTGGCCACATATTCTGTTGATCTTTAAGGTGCTACGAGCCCGGCACCGCTCCCGGCGGACACTTTTGAGGTGCCCCCACATAGATCCCGGCTGGCTGGGCTGCTCAGGGTCCTCCTGCACCCCACAGAGCAAAGCGCTTGGGGGAGGGCCCGGACTGATAGAGGCATGGACTGACAGTCTGTGGATGAAGATGCCAGCACCAGAGAAGAGGGGGAGCCGGGCAAGGGCAGAAAGAGGGGGTGGGCACTGGGTGGCAGGGCGGGGGTTGCTTCTCCTTCTTCCCCCTGACAGGCTCCCACATGGAGCCAGTGAAGAAGTGCCGGCCAGAAGAGAAGGCGGGGGGCAGTGAACCCCCCCTCCCCCAGGCTTTTGGTGAGGCGAGGGAGGGGAGGGGCGGGTTTCCTGGCAGAGACGGGTGACCTCGCGGCTGCTCCCCATGGTGCCTTCAGCTCCCCAGGTGAGGGAGGGGTGGCAGGCCAGTGGGGCGCCCCCTCTTAAGGGGTTGCTCCAGGCCACTGCCTAAAAATTGTCTATGACGGGCCAGCCCTGGTCATGTGTTCCTCACAGCCATAGGGTCTTCCAAAGTGAATTGGCTAAAGGGTTCCAAAAGCTGAAGCAGCTTTCTTCAGCTACCCAGTGAAGACTTTCTATTCCAATTATTTACCACAGAGCACAACCTGAACATAAAAGTTATACCTGCCCCTTACTGATCTACTGTCCATTACACAAATACCATCTTCACAGACATTTGCTATGTGGTTAGCAAACAACTAGTACAGGTTTCAGTGAGATACAATTACTTACTGATTGACACAAAAATGACAACATGCCTGATGCTTTGTTCTTTTCTCTTTTTTCCCAAAAGAAAGAAAAAATAACTCATTGACGTCATAGCAATTTGCCTCAGGAAGAAATCTGAAAAGGGGTTTTGGTGAGCTGGCTCATTATAACTAGGAAAGGTGCCACTGACATTCACAAAGGAACAGGGACCGGCTCCGGCAAATAAAACACAGCCTTTGGTGTTCTGGATCTGTTTTGTTTTATTCATGCTTTGAAACTATTATTACCCAACTACAGAGATCTACTGCAGTGAATTCCCAGGTCTGATTTAACAAGGAGCTTATGTGCATGTTGTGGTGATAGTATGACTGCCACCAGGCCTGTGAGAGCAATCTCAAGTCCTGCATTTCCTGGCTAGAATGTACCTCGCATTATCCTCTTACAACATTGCTGTGCTCACCAAGATGACTGTGTTTTTGTTCATATCCTTGGGGGGAGGGGTAAATCCTAGCTTTTAGCCTACTGCAACTGCAAGTTGTATTGCTTTTGCAAAAAATTCCAAAATCAGATTACATGAGGGCTCTCTGTAAAAACGTTACCTACAGCCCAACGATTACACTGTGCATGCTTTCTCTTATTATTATTATCATTCTCTGTGTCCAGTTTAGAAAGGCTGTTTGGCATGTTCAAGTGTGTTCAAAACTGGTGATGGAGAGTGCTGTTGAGCTGTAGGTGATTTACAGTGAACCTGTAAGAGGTTTTTCGAGGCAAGAGACATTCAGAGGTGGTTTGCCATTGCCTGCCTCTGTATCGGAGGCCTGGATTTCCTTGGTGGTCTCCCATTCAAGCACTACCCAGAACCAACCTGCTTAGCTCCCAAGATCTGGTAGGACTGGATTAGACTGGACCGTCCAGGTCAATGGCTCTTCAGAACTACCATAATACCAAATTGTACCTTTCCAGTGGTGAATGTGATTTTAATTTCTTTTCCTCAGGAGAAAAAGGGTTACCTGTAAGAAAAGGCTTAGCTTCAGGATCTTATGGTAGCTGGCCAGCATTCCAAATCCCTCCCCCCCAAGCATGGCAGGTGGAGACCTGTGAACAATCAAGAACAACAACAGTGGCAGATTAAAGGTGAGTGGTAGACCTTCAGCTTTCTGCGAATGACAGTTTCTAACTGCAGCATGCTGATAAAAAAGCATAACATGAAAAGCAAGTTCATTTTTTAAAACAGATTTTATTGGTTTCATAGAAAGATACTACAGAAGAACGGGGGCGGGGAAGGACAAGAGAAACAGAATAGAAAGCCTCTAACAGAATGGATACTATACTCATAAAGGCAAAGGTTTCCCTTGCTTGAAAGCCAGTCGAATCCAACTCTAGGGTTGCGGTGCTCATCTCCGTTTCAAAGCCGAAGAGCCAGCGCTGTCTGAAGACGTTTCTGTGGTCATGTGGCCGGCATGACTAAACACCAAGACTGTTACCTTCCCACTGAAGTGGTACCTATTTATCTACTTACAATTTCTTGCTTTTGAACTGCTAGGTTGGCAGGAGCTGGAACTAGAGACGGGAGCTCACTCCGTCATGCGGCAACTCGGGTTTCGAACTGCTGAACTACCGACCTTCCACAGCATGCAGTGCAGCGTCTTAACCACTTGAGCCACCGCAGCTCCTATACTCATACATCAGTTTAAATTACAATGTACTTGTAGACTCTAAATCTTCTACGCCGTGTCTGTAAAGTTTTTGTTGCAATTCATGATTTAAGTTCTGCAAGATAATTTTGCATCCAATTATAAAATCTCACCCATTTTCTTTCAAAATTCCCTTCTTGTTTTTCATGTATTTGCAAAGTTAATTTGTCCATTTATGCCGCATCTAACAACCAGAAAATTAATTCTTCCTTTGTCGGTGTCTCTTCTTTTTTCCAGTATTTTGCATATAGAATTCTAGCTGTTGTTACAATTTGTATGATCATATAATCTTGCCAATTAAAATTTTGTGGAACCATATTTAATAAAAAACATTTCTGGTATGAAAGGTACATTTGTATCAAGTATTTTTGTACTATCTCATGTATCCATATCTAATATTTTTAACAACATCACATCTCCACCACATATGGAAAAAAGAACCAGTTTTTCGATTACATTTCCAACATACATTTGACGTATTTGGATACCATTTAGCTAAATTTTCAGTTGTCATATGCCATGAAAAGCAAGTTCACAGCATATAGTTTAGCTGAAGTCAGAACTCAGCTTTGCAACTGAAATACTACGGATGCTTACAAGAGAGAGCCACTTAGTCGTCAGTCTTCATGGCTTCTATCCATGCTTAGCCATTAGTCCTGATGGCTTCTATCCATGCTTCAGAGAGATAGAGCGATGATCTAAAAGCAGGCGGGACCAGAATTCCAGTGTCCCCTCTGCCATGACACTCCCTTGGTAATCTCACTCTCAGTGATTCTAACCTACTTTGCAAGGTTGTTGTGAGGATAAAATGGAGGAGGGATAACCCATATATGTTGCTCTAAATGTCTGGAAGGAAGGGTCAAACAAAAATGAAACAAATAAGGGTCAAACAAGATGAAACGAGCTGCCACTATAAAGAGTGAGTTCCGACCCAGAACTTTATAGGTTCTTACCTATAAAGCCTTTTATGGCCAGGAGCCAGCATACCTGAGGGACTGCCTTTCCCCACGTGTTCCCCAGAGAGCACTGCATTCAGGGACACAAAATCTCCTGGTTCTCCCTGGTCCTAAAAAGGCCAGGCTGGCCATGAACAGGGCTAGGGCCTTTTCTGTAGTGACTCCGTGTTGGCGGAATGAGCTCCCTGAAGATATCAGGGCCCTGTGGAATTTATTACAATTCCACAGAGCCTGCAAGATGGCGCTCTTCCACCAGGCATTCGATTGAGAAGCCACATATAACATCTTAATATAAAATTAGTGCGTTACCCTGGAATTTTACCATTGGCTGTTATTTTTACTGACTGATACCTGTTATGGATAATACTTGGAAATTACATTTTGTCATCCTATATTCAATATCTATGTATACCACCTTAGATCTGTTGTTTTATGATTTTAATCTGTTTTTAAACTTTTATTAAGTTGCCCTGAGCCTGCCTCGGTGGGGAGGGCCGGGTAGAAATCAAATAAATAAATAAATAATATGTGTAAACCAGGTGTATTAATTATGAAAAATGATCATTTGGTAAAAGTGCCAATGACTCTAGGGATAGATGGGGAGTGGTTTCTTAGTGACATTGTGGGGGCTAGTCAACCAGCAAACCACACAGCCAGTTTCTGTTTCAAATGTGTTGTTTGAATGCAGTGAAGGCACTTAAAAACATAAGAACATAAGCAGAGCCCTGCTGGGTCAAACCCGTGGTCCATCTAGTTCAGCATCCTGTCTCACACAGTGGCCAACCAGTTCCCTTGGACAGCCAACAACAGGCCATAGAGGCTGAGGCCTTCCCCTGATGTTGCCACCTGGCTCTGGGATTTGGAGGTTTAGTACCTCTGAATGTGGAAGTTCCCCACAGTAACCGTGGCTAGTAGCAACTGTTAAACCTATCCTCCATGAATCTGTCTAATCCTCTTTTAAAGGGGTTTTAATCTTGGTGACATCACTACATTTTCTGGCAGCAAATTCCACATTTTGACCACTCTCTGTGTAAAGAAGAATTTCCTTTTGTCTGTCCTGGATCTACTGCCCATCAGCTTCATTGGATGCCTTTGAATTCTAGTATTTTGGGAGAAGGAGAAAAAAATTATCTTTGTCAGCTCTCTCCACCCCATGCATAATTTTATAAACCTCTATCATGTCCCCCCTGAGTCGTCTCTTTTCTAAACTGAAATGTTCCAGACTCTCCTCACAGAGAAGTTGCTCCAACCCCCTCATCATCTTGGTCGCCCTCCTCTGTACTTTTTCCAGCTCTGCAATGTCCTTTTGGAGATATGGCGACCAGAACTGCACACAGTATTCCATGAGGCTGCACCACAGATCTATACAGGGGCATTACAATATCAGACATTTTATTCTCAATCCTTTCCCTAAAAATCCCTAACATAGAGTTTGCCTTTTAACCGCGGTAGCACACTGGATTGACACTTTAGCTATCCATTATCATTGAGCTATCCACTCTGACCCCAAGATCTTTTTCCCTCTCAGTCTCTGCAAGTTCAGACCCCATTAGCCTATACGTGAAGCTGAGATTTTTTTTTGTCCCAATGTGCATCACCTCACACTTACCAACACTGAACTTCATTTGCCACATTGTCGCCCACTCACCTAGTCTGTGGAGATCCTCTTAGGGCTCTTCACAGGCAGCCTTGATGTTCGCCATCCATTTCCAGTTACATAGATCATTGTCCCAAGTGTCATTTTCACAATACATTTAAAAACTTGGCAAAAAGTAACAAAATCCTGTTCTTCTGAAATTTCATCCTATTTATTTGATTAGGATTATATACATATACCCTCTTTAGAACCCATTAAGAAAAGGTGTGGTTAATTTCACCAGTAATTACGCCAAATAATACACATTTACACATATTAAACATTTTGAAACAGTTCTCATTGGCACTAACCTATATGCACCCCCTATCCATTTCCTAGGAAGAGAGAAGAAAGCATAGTGCATTTTCCCTGTAATTGTCCCAAGGTCATTCAGAAGACATTCATGCTGGCCTGTGGTTAGGAACAAATGATTTAATTTTGGGATACAATACCCTGGCAGCAGTGGTAGGAATCGCAGAATGAAAGTGTGGTACAAACGAAATTCCATTCCTGTCTCCTGGAGGGAACAGAGATTCCAGTCTCCTGGAATCTGCTCCCATTTATATTCCCCCCCACCTAGCTGAGAAAATCCCATTAGAATGTGCATTCCACGTTCCATGGAGATATCAAAGTGATATTAATACATTCTTTACATGGCTTGGGGAGGGAGGAATAGATTAGAGAGGAACAGTCTTCTTTACTGCCTTTCAAAAAGGAAAGAGAAGGTAAAAATGGAGACAGAACATGAGGAATTTATCTCAAAATATGGATACCCTTTTGGAAGAGACTGTGGGTCCAGCCAGTTGCCAGCAAGCTTTTCATTGGATCTTTGAGCAGCTTGCATCAAATCTCAAATTGCTGGTGCACCAGAGGTCACAGTGGAGGATGCATATTTCCAAAGCACAGAGAAGAATAATGAAAAAGGCAAAAGGGGAACCTCCAAATTAAGAGTGAAAACCATAGGTACTTTATTCCTCTCCATCTCCTAACCCATGCAGAGAGGTATGATTCCTCAGAGTTTCTCAGTCTGGGTATTCAACCCAGATCTGGGTAATGTGAATAATAGCCAGGGGTCATTTCGTAGAAAAAGAGCTAGGGGAACTCATTAGCATAACTCATTAGCATATGCCACACCCCTGACATCAGGGGCCCGGCGGTGGACCTGCAAGGCCAGCGGGAGTGCAAGGAAGCCCCGCCAAGGCCCTCCCTGGCCCCAGGCAGGCAGGGGTGGGGAGAGGCGGGGGGGGAGCAACTTACCCTCCCTCTTCTCCTGCCTCCTCCTGGCTGAATGAGGGCTGGAAGCGGGGCAGCTGGAAGCAGGGGGCGGGGCTTCATCATATGCCCCGCCCCCTGCACCTCACCCAGGGGAACTGCATTCCCCTGCGTTCCCCCCCTCCGAAATGACCTCTGATAATAGCACTAGTTTGCAAGGGTCTCATCTGCAGCTGAGGAAGACAAGGACGAGGCTTCCTTCACTTGTCCCTGAGTCATCATTTTAGCTAAAGCCTAAGGAGTAACTTCAAAATACATGCCCCTCCAATTCCACAAAAGATTGTGGCTGGGAGGGGGGGGTCTGTTTTATTTCACAAATAACTAGACCTTCGGGGAGAAAGGGAGCATATAGATGAAGCAAATAAATAAATAAAGTATTTTCATACATCATACCTTATCAATGGATTCCCAGATGCTGAGTATAATTCTAGAAGCAAAGCACCTTAAGTTTAATGGAAACAAGACCTCTTTCTAATTTACTCATGCACCAACAAGTATGGAAACTGTAAGAAAACTAGGATCTCATGTTTTTTGTGGATTTGTAATCTAGGCAAACCTAGACAGCATAATACAAAGTAGAGACATCACCCTGCCAAAAAAGGCCGTATGGTCAAAGCAATGGTATTCTCAGTAGTCATGTATGGCTGCAAGAGTTGGACTATAAGGAAGGTTGAGCGCTGAAGAATAGATGTGTTTGATTTATGGTGTTGGAGAGACTCTTGAGAGTCCCCTGAACTGCAAGGAGATTGAATCAGTCAATCCTAAAAGAAATCAACCCTGACTGTTCCCTGGAAGGCCAGATAATGAAGCTGAAGCTCAAATACTTTGGCCATCAAATGAGAAGGGGGCACTCACTGAAGAAGACCCTGATGCTGGGAAAGACTGAAGGAAAAAGAAGAAGGGGATGGCAAAGGATGAGATGATTAGACAGTGTTATCGATGCAACGAACATGAAATTAAGCAAATTCTGGAGCACAATGGAAGACAGGAGGGCCTGGTGTGATGTGGTCCATGGGGTCGTGAAGAGTTGGACTCGACTGGAGGGCACCTTTCCCTTTGGTTTTTTTTGCCCCAATCCTGTTCCTCTACAGTTTGGGAGCATCACAGCTGTGTTGTGACAACTGTGCCACCATGTAGTCCAATATTAGCATTCTCCTTGGACCCCCCTTTGAAGGGTAACCCTTCAGCCATAAGGTCTTTTTATGAGTCTCTAGGAAAGAGGTAGCTGACACGGTCTGATTCCACATGGAGGTTGTTCCCCATATCTGCATGTCTGGTTGCCATTGTTCATTTTTTGTTTGTTTGTTTGTTTACACACAACTTCATCCTTGATTGTGAGCAGCCTGGGTTTTTTCCCTTCAAAAAAGCCCGCTTCTTTAAAACCAGGGTGGGGGGAAGATCTTTCTTGACATGGTATTGTTGGGGATGGGTGATCTTTTTTATGTGTCTGGAAGAGATGGTACATCTTGGTTTGAATAAAAAGAAATGTCCCCTTCACAATCTTCTTCAGCAGTTTCACGTTTGCTTGTTTTTTGCTTTGAGGGAGGGTCAGGAAAAAAATCATGGTGCTAGTACACTATGACCACTCTGTGGGTGTTTCATTTAATGATTCTGCATACATATTTCTTCATATATTTTTACTGTGAGGGGGGAAATGGATGGAGTCCTGCAGTCCTTGGCAATGTGTATTGATTTAGGGGATTGTTCTCACCCATGCAATGGTTCTGAGGGGAAGGGGATGGTGAGGGGGAAAGTTGATAAGGGGAAATTTGTTTCTAATTAATTAGGAACAAACTGCTTAACCCAGCACTGAAATGAGAGTAATTCTTCTGGAAATGGAGAGTTCCTCACTTAAGTCTTCATTTCCATTCAAAAAGTACTCTCTACCACAAATGACAGTTGGAAGCCCGTGAGTCATTTTAGTCTCCTTGACCACAATTTGGTGTAGCCAGTTTGATGTACTGGTTAAGAGTGGTGGACTCTAAACTGGAGAACTGGGCTTGATTCCCCACTCCTCCACATGCAGCCAGCTGGGTAACCTTGGGTCAGTCACAGTTCTCTCAGAGCTGTTCTCTCAAGAGCAATTCTCTCAGCCCCACCTATCTCAGAGTGTCTGTTGTGGAGAGAGGAAGGGAAGGAGATTGTAAGCTGTTCTGAGACTCTGAGTGAAAGGCGGAGTATAAATACAATATCTTCTCCTCCTCCTTCACAATGGAACACCCTCCTTTACAACAGCTAGCATAACCAAACAAAATTGCCTGTACTTCCATTGTGGTTTGAGTTATCTCTCTGGAAATGCAAAGAAATTCTATAATATAATTATTGTGGTTTAGGCCAGGGGTGTCGAACTCATTTGATATAAGGGCCAGATCTGACATAAATGGGACCTTGTTGGGCCAAGCCATGTGTGTCATAAAATGTAATGCCAGGTAGCAGAGATATAAACTTTATAAAGGACACAAACACAAAGGTTTTTTTTTACTTAAAACATGCTTAAAACATTAGCACTCTTGCAATATTTTGTTTATTTAACAGTGTCTGATAACTGACATATCTTGCTCTGAATTATTGCATCAAAATGTCTGTGCTGTTGCAATCTTGAGTCTGCTGTTTAAATGTGTATCTGTAAGCTGCAAACCTATGATGATGCAGCAGCAGCAGAGCTGGAAGAAGAAGCAGAAGACAGCCGGTTCCACTGCGGGCCTGATAGAAGCCCTCCGGGGGCCTGATCCAGCCCCCCGGCCGCATGTTTGACACCCCTGGTTTAGGCTATAAAAACCTGCGCCTCCCTTTAAGTCATATGATAGGGGTGATGAGATTGTTCCCAGTGTCTTCCCCACGGCTGAAATATAGGCCCAAAATAAGTTGTAATGCTGATATCGCATCACAGCTGACTTACAACATCCTGGTGAGGTTTTCAAGGAAACAGATGAACAGAGCTGGTTCACCATTGCCTGTCTCTGCATAGGAGCCCTGGGCTTCCTTCATGGTCTCTTATCCAAGTGCTAACCAGGGCTGACCCTGCTTAGCTCCTGAGATTTGACTAGGTCAGGCTAGCCTGGGCCATCCAAGCTCATAGTAAGGAATAACAAATTAATTATTCGGTAATTCCCAGCATCTTGCCCTGAAATATAGGGAAGGACAAATTAATCTACAATTATAGATAGGAGGAGGGTTGTAGTATTACACTATTGCTAGGCAGCCCTATGTATGTTCCCCAAAATTTAAAAAGGTTGTGTCTGTGTGTGTAGATCATAACAGTGACCTGACAACCGCAGACGAGGAGGTGTGGAAGATGCAATGTGAACTGGGTGTGAAAGGCAGAAGGCAGCTAATACTCATTACGTGCCCAGGTTACCATGTTCTGTGTGGAATTTTTGTTGCAAGAGAGAATTGAGGAACAGTTGCAGCAGCCATGCAACCACAATGGAAAACCTTCCTAATGTGGAATCAGCCATGGTCTGCATTCATTCTAGTATAAAGCAATTAAATTCTGCCAGAAACGCCAATAACCAGTGGTTAGAATTCTACAAACCAAAATGATTTTTAATACACATTTAAATGTCTTCAGACATTTTAATAGAGTAATGTATAACAATGCTTTTATCCTTCTGGGAGTGAGAATGTTGAACATAATTGTAAAAACAGAAGAGCAATTAGTAACTGTAGCTGGTTGTGTTGGGGAGAACTGGTGGCTAGAAAGTATCTTGTCCTTTTCTTCTGAATATCTTTCATTAGCCCATCACTCCAGCAATGTGTCTTCTGTTAAGAAAGAACTCTGTTCAAGAATGTTGTAAATAATTTTTCCTTTCTAAGCAAAAAGTTATGTATAGCTTAAATGACATTTTCCCCTTGTTCTGGAGTTCTTCATTTTATGAAGCAATAGCCCTGAAATTTAATTCAAATATCTGTCAGTCGGGCAAAAAAATAGCCATTAAAATATGTGTACCCATTTGATCTAATCAGGCCTCAGTTCCTGCCGGAGTGCGCCGGACCACCGCTCCACCAGTCAGGAGACCGGGGGGGGGGATCATAAGCCCCGCCCCCTGCTCCCACCAGCCATCAGTTGGGCAACCGGGGGGGGGAGAAATGTTCCCCCGCCTCCCTGAGCCTCGGGATGGTGGCCTTGGACTCCTAGGGGCAAATTCCACCTCTCGCGTGTGATGTCCAAGCGGCTCTCCCAGCTCTCCTTATGGGTTCTTTAAAAGGTTATGAGCACTCGAGCCCCGCCCCCAGCAGCCCTCTGGCCTGAGCACCTGGAGCAGTCTTGGGAAGCGGATTGGCAAAAAGCAAAACCAAAAGTGCAGGAACTCGAGAGAACTCCAGGAATGGAGCTGGTTCCTCTTTCACAGCCCAAAATGCGACCCACCAACCCTGAGCTTGCTTTTTCTCATTTGCGAGTCTAGCCTCCGCAATCCTTTAACGAGGCAGCCCTGAAGCTTGGGGCGGTGGGAGTTTCTTTGCACACAGCTTGTGCGGCTGGCTGAGTGCCTCTTCTGCTTGCCCACCTCTTGCCTCTGCACCACATCTTCTGCCAGGCATGGAGGAGCCCAGCTCACCCAGGCTTCTTACCTCCTGCTGCCTTGGCCCTCTGGTGCACGGGTGAGTCCCCAAAGTTTGACTCTTCCTCTACAAGTCTCTGGCACTGGAGGTATTCACCTCTTTCTGCCTGCTATGGCTGCATAATTGTGAGAGATTTCTTAACATAGTGTTCCTGCCAGGGAAGCTGGGGACCCTGCCCATGAGTCTCCATTTCATCCTCACAATAACCCTGTGGGGTAGGTTAGGTAGAGAAGGGGAGATTTGGCCCGGGGTCACTCAGCCAGCAGAGTGAGAATACAAACCTGGGTCTCCCCACATCAATCCGCAACTCTGGCCACTGTGCAGTGCTGCCTCTACTGATCTGTAATGTTCCAGAGGTGTTGTAATGTAATACTCAGTTTCTCAAATGAGTGTATGCCTGTCTGTTGGTCCACTTAGGAGTCTTGATCCTGGTTGTGTGGTGGGCTAGTTGTGGCAAATGGTAGGGAAGCTCAGTATTTCTGTATACAGTTGTAGGGGCTTTATTGCAATGTGCTATGGCCTGATATTATGTTCTTATTCCAGTGTGGAGTGTGTGTGAGGCAATGGAAGCTGAGTGATAGGGTCTCTCCAAGTGATTGCCAGAAGTGAGATGCGTCCTGGTCTTGTGTCTTACAGATAATCTTACAAATAGTCCTTTGCATTTATATCATGCTTTCAACTTTAAAAGGATCATAATGCTGATTGTGTGAACTTAGGCAAATCATGAGAGGTAGAGCAGGAAGGGTTGCATCAGTGCTTAGTTCTTGTGGCCCTTTCTTACACGCCCAGGGAAATGCTGATTGCCACTTTGGGGCCAGGAAGCAATTTTTCTCCAGGCTACTTTGGCCCCCAGTGATCCTTGAGATTTTTTTTTATCACATTCTGGGTGTGGAACGGGGGTTACTGGGGTGTGTGGGGGGTATTGGTGAATTTCCTGCATTGTGCAGGGGGTTGGACTAGATGACCCTGGAGGTCCCTGCCCACTCTATGAGTCTATGATTCTATAATTCACCCAGGCTGGCTGTGGGCACGCCAGCACCTCTGTCAGGCAGAAGCGCCTGAGATCCTTCCCCTCCCCTTTTCCTTCGCCCAACTTGGAGGCGAAGGGAAGGGAGAGGGGGGAAAGAATGGATCCCAGGTGCTTCTGCCTGTCAGAGGGGCTGGTGCACACTTCCGGTGATGTCAGGGGGTGGGGCATATGCTAATAAGTTATGCTAATGAGCTCCTGCAGCTCTTTGCTATGACATGACCCCTAGATCTAATTATTCCTCCTTGGTGGAACTAAAATCCCTCTCTCTAATTCATTTTTTAAAAATTTAAACATTTTGATTCCGAGTGACCTAACATAGAATAGTGCATGTATGTTCATACATTTTCATGTTGCCCTACCATTTTTTTAAATGTGCCACATCAACAAAATTGATGCTCTGAGTAACAAGGTGTGATTCATGTTGAGGGTATAATTGGAGAACATACGATAGAGGAAACTTCCTGAAGTTAAGTAAGTCTGGGACTGGCAAGGACAGGATAGGATAGGATAGGCCAGGAGCCTGCCTGGGAACCCCCATGGATGCTGGACTGAATTTCATGGTGGAAAGTGTCGTCAAGTCACAGCTGACTTATGGCTACCCCATAGAGGTTTCAAGGCAAGAGACGTACAGAGGTGGTTTGCCATTACCTGGCTCCGCATAGCAACCCTGGACTTCCTTGCTGGTCTCCCACCCAAATGCTAACCAAGGCTGATCTTGTTTAGCTTACAAGATCTGACAAGATCAGGCTAGCCTAGGCTATCCAGGGCAGGGCAGGAAGAAGTAGAGGCTGTATCAAGTTCAGTTTCGGTTTCATCCAGATCCTTCAGATGCCTCAGTTAAGTTAGCTATATTCAGACATGTCAAGATCCAGAGAGCCTCTTCTCTCATTCTCAGGCGCTGAACTACTACAGCCCCCCCGAGACTTTAGAAGCTTTATGGGGTTCTGGACCTTTTCTTGAGGCTTTTCAGTCGCTGGGTTCATTTCGGAGGATATATGCAAGCATTCACCAAGTGACTCGTGACATGAGAAAGTAAAATGTGTTTAAGTTTATTAAATTACTCAAGTTAGAAAGAGCGCATGCTAAGCAGGAACCTCCCTATAAGCACAAGCAAATGCCAATACAAAAAAACCCCATTTAACTATTACTAGCTAAAGGCTAACTTACTAAAACAATAAAAGCTTGCTAACTTGCTTCTTTGATGTAGCTCCCTGGCATGATGTTCTTACCCAGAGGCTCAGGAAAGAAAAATTCATTCCATGTCAGACAATTTTTGTCATCTAGGTGTAAAGGCTTGGAAACAGCAACCACTTCTCACAAGCTGGTAGCCTCATATCAAACAGCTAGCCCATCTTATTAGACATCCTTGCATCAGACTATGAGCCCACTAGCCAGTCAGAGCATACTTAGCTAATTGGCAGTACTAGCATGATTAGGGAGGCTCCCAAGGATGGTTCTCTTGAAAGCCAAAATGTAGATGTAATGTAAAAGCGAGCACGTTGCTTTCGATAATTTTTGGATACTGAAAAAAATACAGGGTTGAATCCAACCTTTTTCCATTGGCAAAAAAGGGAGGAAAGGGTACCCTTTGACCATCAATAAAGGCTATGCTTGGAATCGTAAGACCTGCATGGGCTAAAGCCATCTAGAACAGGAGCTGTCTAGGAAGGTGAATTGGGTCAGACTGTGTGAAAATGCTAGCTGGATCCAACTAGGGATGCCAGATTCTTTTGTCGCTCTGGCAGGGGGGTTGGGGGGTGTTTTGGAGATAGGTGGGACATCATGCAACATCCACAATGTGATGACATCACCCGGAAGTGACGTCATTGCATCAGGGCTGTCATGTGGGGACACTCTGGTATTTGGGTGAAACTCTGTTTGCTCAAATACCAGGGCATCCCTGCATGATGTCTCCAACGTACATATGTGACAAGATGTGGCTTACTACCAATGTTAAATGTGACATTCGTTGTGTAATCAGCCCCGTTTAAATATGATGCTGGCTGAGGGTTTAAAAGAAAACTCACCTGTGGCACTTGTGCTAAGACAATGTCTTGTTTAAACTGGGATATTACTCATATAAAGGAGCTATGCATGCCATGCGGCTGCTTTGCACAGGAAGCGGCGTGGTTTACAAAATATTGCCTATATGCAAAGTTCTTCAGGAAGTCGTGTTTGCTACCCCAGTGTCACATTTAAATGGTGCCTAAGAAACATACCAGTGTAAAGTAGCAGCTTCTTAGACTTATATCACATGTAAATCAGGTGGTGAATATAAGCATTAGAACCAGAGATGTTGTAAACTTTTTGGCAAGCAAGTCTGATGAGTGAAGGTACCATGTTAGTCAGTTACAATCACCTGTCAACCAAGCCTCTCTTCTATTTGCCTGTCCACCATCTGCCTTGAAGAGCTGTCAAACAGCTTTGCAGCTGCACAGTATCTATGGTAGTAGAATTGGTTTCCTTGAGGTGATGGAGTTTTGTGTCCTTGCTTTGTGGGGGGTTTGCAGGTGCACTGTAAATGCGATGATTCTACCCAGGGTCGTGGATGGTTGAATCAGGTAATTAAATGATGCAAGGGTGCAACTATGTCTCCTAGAAGGCCATGCCAAAATGTGTATGTGCTAAACTAGGCTTTAATGTGTACGGCTAACTTAGACTTAAATGATCACCAAATGGTAAGGCTTTAAACAAAATACAGTGTGTCTACCTATAAGGACTTGCTGACTCATTTACTTACTATTTATTTCTACAATGGGCTGTGGAGTGGCATGCAGTGCCAACAGGTCTGTAAGGAAGGAGAACTTGGATTTCCATTGGGCTACATGAGAATATGTACAGAGGCAACACTGCTGATTGTACTGTACTATACTGTTAGAATACATTACAAATAACCCAACAAACAGGCTCAAACTGCCATGAGCTGCTGAACTGAATGATAAAAAACCCCAGCTCCCTGTTTGCAATGGGTGAGCAGGCTGTGACCTTAACCAGTGGCTATTATAGCACCCAGCTCATGAAACCCTGATGTGCTAATGCTGCATGCACAATGCCTATTGGCCCCTATTATATTTAATCAGTGTGATATCAGCCATGTAGAACCTGCCAAGAGTATTCTTTTATCTAGATGGGTATTGATATTAGTCTGTCTGTAGCAGTAGAAAAGATCAAGAGTCCAGTAGCACCTTAAAGACTAACAAAATGATGTGAGGGTGAAGTAAGTTGTGACTCACACAAGGTCATACCCTGCCACAAATGTTAATAATCTTTAAGGTGTTACTGGACCCTTGCTCTTTTCTACTTCTTTTATCTGCTTAGCATCACTTTTAAAATGTATATGGATCAACATTTATTTCTTTAGCATATTTAAATGCCACATCTCCAGAACAGCCGCTTGAGGAGGATCACAACAATTTCAGTAAAAGCAAAGACATTAAAACAATAAATGATAATAAAACAAACCCAGTCAGTAATAAAAGGTAATTAAACCCAGAAGCTGTCCAACAACCAATATTAAAATGGCACAAGGACTTGACTGCAGAAGACGTACAGTTCATAAAAGCCAAGTTAAAATTATCATAGGCAGGCCAGGCAGGAAATGTAAAATAAAACCATAAATCCATAATGAAATGTTAAAATGGCCAACTAAATGATGGGAGAGACTCAGTTAAATTAACAGTTAAAGCAGTCTACATCTGCTTTCACAAAAAGCCCACAGTAGTCTCTCTAATTTTCTTTTAATACAATGAGTTGGATCCAACCAGCTTTTCTGCTGATGGAAAAGGAAAGAGGGGTCCCAAAAATGCTATGCTGAGGATCATGGGAACTAAATAGACTTTTGAGATAGGGAACTCAGGAGGAGCCCGTTCGCGGGGAGGGCAGGGTAAAAATGCAAAAAATAAATAAAATAATAAATACCATAATAAAAATAAACAAATTTGTGTAAAAAAGTTGGCTGGATCCAGCCTGATAAATGTGATTGATTCATTAGTACTTGAATGGTAGCCCTAGGAAGATCTGGACACATACGACTAAAACAGATAAACAAATATAAAGCCAACAGTCGTGATAGTCTGACCCGCAATCAACAGTCATAAGACTTATAAGAATTGCTGTACATGTATTGTGCTCTGAAGCATTACAATATGATACACAACTTAATAGAATTTTTAAACCAAGGTTCAACGTCGTCTCCGGATTATTTACCAACGTTTCCAAAAATGAATCTTCTTCAGGAGATATTCTGTAGTGCACAAAAATACAATTTTTAGAATATGTATAACACCAAGCACAAGAAACAAGAGACAATACAATAATCTTATTGCTTACTTACATAGAGGTGCCAAAGGTCTCATTTCCATAAAGGTTAGACAACAAGTCTTAAGCATCTGCAACATAATAATTTTATCTTTGTTAAGAACACATATAAGTTATTTCAAAATATTTCAAATTACATCAACCTAGTAGTAACTCACATCACAATTCAGATAGGACGTTACTACTAGGTTGATTAGTTGTAATTTGAAATATCACATCATCCAATATATTTAATGCTGAATGGCAGCAACAGGGAAGAAGAGATTGGCATCCACGGGTTTTACCATTTTTCTGGAAAAAGTCCCCCCACGCCATCTACTATTTTGTTTGACTTACCATCTTTTCTCCAACTGGAACTAACAGTAGTGCTGGGAGGTTCTATGAGAAAAATGGTGTTGGGGGGATTTTACCCCCCCCAATAACTCTAAAGTCAATCATCCCCCCCCCCAGCTGATTTTTAACTTTACAAGACCCATCAGGAGATCCATCACAGATCTTTCATGTCTTGTCTAGTTGTACCCTAATCTGTTTAAAGTGACTGCACCTTTGAAGCCATACGTTGCTATGAGAGACTTGTGAGTGTATTCCCTTCCATTGTATTCTCTTCTGCTACAGATGGAAGCAAGTTTAGTATTTTTAAGAAAAGAGAATATTAACTTTTTGAGAAAAAGTGTGCCAGGAGAAATTTAAGAAAGTACTGCAGTATGTCTTGTGACACATGCATACAATCCACTGAAATGGCATTTAATTCCTATGTGCATTAGTAAATTTAAGGTAGAGACTTCTGTAATAGGGCCAATCATTTTACTACTTTTCTAACTACCTGGGAATGCAATACAACAAATTAAAACACAAGATGCTCTTTATATTTAGGTGTTGGAAAGAGAAGACACTTTTGGTACCTGTTCACAGTTTATTGGGTTGCACGGATTACTAATGTCAAAGGTCATCATTTGAAAAACAGTTACATGAAATGTATGTGTTGCTTCCACATTTGCACAGTTAATGGCATTCATTATGTTGGAATCATGTGCTGAGAACTTACTGGACTGAATTAGTTTCCAGGCAGCTGTGTGAGAACATACAAAGTATTAGCGAGCCAAATTCTAAAACCTTCCAATTTTTACTCATGGTTTATAATAGTTCATCTCAAAGCCAGCACGTTCTACCACAGATAATATACCACAGATTATCCTCCCTGCTGTCTATCCAATCCTTTTCCAGAACTATTTGGAGAGCATCTTAACTCTGACTGATCCTTCCCAACAATTCCACACACACACACACACACCCAATCTTCCTGTATGTAAGGCTTGAAGAAATTTTGTTTCAATATGTCTGAGGAAGTGTGCTTGCACACGAAAGCTTACACCATAAATAAAACTTTGTTAGTCTTAAAGGATTCATTGGACTCAAACTTTATTTGGAGAGCAGTAATGGAGGGCTTCAGCAGTGGTGGAGTCCTCACCCTTAAGGCCTGGACACCTGATCATTGCTAGAGGGAAGCCTGGGAAATGTGGTTTCTGATATCTCTCTGGCTGAGCCAAGGGGCACTGAAAATTCCACAGAAGGTGCATTTAAAGATTGCTGTGCTGCTGCTGAAATCTTCTACAACAGCAATATCTGCTACCACTCAGTTCACCTGGATAAGTTTTTGGAAATGGGACAATAGGGATGGAGCCAATCACTTTTGGAGAAGTCTCTGGAAGTTCCCAAACTTTCTCTTAAGGGTTCTCAGAAAAAAGTTCAGAAAATATGAAGTAATTATGAAGCAAGCCAGGGAAAGGAGAAAAACGATTTCTGATGATTAATAGATTTGAGGAAATTGCCAAGATATTTAATAGATACAAGCTCCATGGAAAATGTAAATAAACCTGTGTAAGGGCAGTACTATAATTAATAGGAATTCATACAATTATTGGACTAGTTAGGCAGATGCTCCTTTCTTAAATTCAGTGGGGTTATACATATGCCCAAATTTACTGAAAGAATACTGGGGAAAAGGATCCAGGACATTATTAGCTCACATCTCATATTAGGTTACTTAAAGATTTTTGTAAAAAGGGAGCCATAGATATTTGATGGTAATTTGCTAGGTGATGCATGACTCTGTCTAGCAAAATACAAGAGACAAAAATGGCTACCAATAGTAGAACATTAGACATATAAACTATGGCACACTATGCTGATGAGAAAATGGACATATGTCAAAATTTTAATTTGTGACACTTTTATGGACAAATGACAGCCATTTGTTTTGTTTTGGAATAGTATTAAACCAGAAGAAAATATTTGGTAAAAGTGCTGGTCGGGGTTGAACCATTCAGTATGTGGGTGTGAGACCAAGGACTGTTTTCCTTTTGCTTTGTTTGATTAGATCTTTTTTGTATTAAAATTCAATAAATATAGAAATTAAAAACATAATTTACTTTAGCCACAGGGGAGCTGCATTTCTGTGAGCTGCTCTGCCGCAGCTGGGATACTGTTCAATCGATCGAACTATGTGGCTACACAGATTGTGCTGATCCCAGAGATGAAGTCAGCAGCTGGGGATACGGAGTCTGTGTATGAAACCACAGGATCACCCAATGTGGTTGGATTAGATAAATGTTATCCCAGCCACATGGAAGCTGTGCATAGAGACGCGCCTCCCATGTGACTAGGCTAACATTTAACTTCATGAGAAATGTGTCAGAAATTTAAAAGTTCTTCCTTTACTCATTAGTTTTCATCAGATGACTTAAACAACTCGAACCAAATGTTGGCATGATTCATTTGCTAAGTAATTCAAGGGATTTCCAAAGATCTCTTTCCCACAAGGGTTTTTTTTAAGTTAATTAGAATAGATACAATATGGTATTTAGGGATGGGATGAAGCTGCACGAGGATGGCCAGAAATTTTGATCAATAGGGTAGGAGTTGTGAGCAAGGAAAACTTGATCTTGCCCTTGCCTTGTTTGCCATCTCTGTTCCTGTCAATGCACTCAGTCTTCTGTGTCCTACTTACATTGAACACCAAATGTGATGACATGAATTCCAGACCTAGAAATGAGGGACTTAAATTTCAAATCCTACAAACTTTCAAATCCTACAAACTGTCTGTCTGTCTGTCTATCTATCTATCACCCACCCAGCATTCACTTGGCCTATTATAAGGGGATTAAAGTCTTGAAGGAACCACACAGTAGGCTAGATGAAAACTGGTTTATTTCAGAGGTATGTATGGCTTGGTTATTTCTTTGTTTCCCTTTTCTCCATCCCTCCTAGTATTACAGTAACAAAGTCACTGGAGAGCTGGGGGCTTCAGAAAGCGCAACAGTTACAAAGCAGGTTTCTTGTTTGACAGATTCAGGCTTATGACATGGAACAGAAAGGCTTTTTAACTTTTAACCGTTTCTGACAGGAGCAGCAACCAAACCCTACCTATCTACAAAATATCTCAAGTCCCCAATCGACTCTCTGCCTAACCAGCAGACCTAACCCTTCCACCAGTATCCAATCACCCTCAACTCTGTCAGTTGGACAGCAGTTAAATTGCCAAACTCCTTCTTTTTAACATTCCCAACCATCATTTGAAAGTGATTGACTGAGGCTCTTGGAGCGAGGAATTTGAAACCGTCCATTACAGCCCCCCCCCCCAAGAAGTAAGACAGGTTTGTTCACCACAGAAACCTTACAATTTCCTCTCCTACTACTCTTTCTTCAAAGCATTCAGAGGCCAAGGAGGTGGAGGATTAAAAAGGGAAGGTGCAGAGATACAGCTCATTTCTTTCAGTTGAAAGAAATGTCTCCTATGATCAAATAATGGTATAATGATAGATGACTTGAGGAACAGGTCTTTATATAAGTTTTAAGAAAGTGTATGCTCCAACAAATGTGCAAAATTTGGTTAATTTCAATATTTGTGAATACTTACTATTTTGAATTGCAAAATACATTTTTGGATTCCATTCAAGCAGCTTTTCCACTAGTGGAAAAGAGAGGAAAGGGGCTTAAAAAAGGCCAAATTGGGGATTATGGGACCTAAATACATAAGAGCCATGTGGAACAGGGGAGGATAACTGAGATCGAGCAAAAAAGCTAACTGGATCCAACCTTTCATTCTTCCAAGTGAATGCTGACAATTTCATTTACTAGCTTATAACTCAATTTTCAGACATTCACAAAGTTTGTCTTGGATTGTCAATATGACTTTCACAGATGGAGAAAGAGAGAGAGAGCTCCACATATATGCCTGTGATAAAATAGGAGGCTTCAGACATAAATTGAGTAAATTCACAAAATATTTGAAGTCAGGGTAACTTGATCATGTTTTTAATATATTGAAATGTGTTGTGCCTGGTAGAGCAACTGTTTATTAGAATTTGGTGTTGCATTTGTATCCTGTGATGGTCTTTTTCTGGAAAAACATATGTGAACACGATGAGAATAACTGAGGGCATAAATGGAAAGCTCTTACCTTTTCATTGGCTTTCAGTTGTTTTTAACCATAAGTAATAGCCCAGACTGTGGTAAAGACATTGATGTTGCAGTTCTGGGAACAGAAACCAGCAGCAACTGCTGGTGAATGTATGTGCTGATATGTGTGATGTAAATCTTAGGGACACAAAACCTGTATGTTAACTGTATTGAGCATCCTTTTCTGAAATTTTCAAAAGATACAGAAGACAGACTGAGTAAGGTTTCTAGATATTAGGCAAGTTATAATTGTACTATTAGGACAAGAATTACATTAATAAAGAATGAGAAGCTAGGCTGACCATGTGTGAGAACATTTCTACATAACAGAGGTGTTTAATGGTTTGATTGAGTGCTATAGAAATACCACTATATCTTGTATTTCCTTCATTCAAAAAATGAGCTTCACCTCTTCACAGTGCTCAGCTTCAAATAAAGGTGAACACTGAAACACACACATACCTTCCAAACACAGGAAGCAGGCAGCAATGACATTGGAAGTAGTAGCAAGAAGCACTCAGCCAATAGATAAGAGGAGGGAAGAGTCTTCCTGCCCCTTCCTTCCTTCTTCCTCTCCTCTTCCCTTCCTCATTTTTCAGATGTTACGTGGGGAGTGTCCAAGGGGCTTGGTATACCCTAGAAAACGAAAGTCTCCTATCATCAGGATTCCAGAGGGAACTGAATTCAAACTCCTGCTGTACCATAAAGGTTAGATTGTTGAGCTTGGCTCAGCCATGTTTTTTTTCTGCTTCTCCTATCCCACAGGATTGTATGAAGATAAATCCAGTGTACATCATTCTGAGCCCCTTGGCAGGATACAAATGGTGATAAATCAATTACTCTGTGTTTTCTGTTCTTCACAAAGAGCTATGCCCTGAACTGGATAGCCCATGTCAGATCTTCACTTCTAAGCAGGGTCAGCCCTGGTCAGTATTTGAATGGGAGACCACCAAGGAATACAAAGGTCACTATGCAGAGGAAGGTAATGGCAAACCATTCAGATGTTACGTGGGGAGTGTCCAAGGGGCTTGGTATACCCTAGAAAACGAAAGTCTCCTATCATCAGGATTCCAGAGGGAACTGAATTCAAACTCCTGCTGTACCATAAAGGTTAGATTGTTGAGCTTGGCTCAGCCATGTTTTTTTCTGCTTCTCCTATCCCACAGGATTGTATGAAGATAAATCCAGTGTACATCATTCTGAGCCCCTTGGCAGGATACAAATGGTGATAAATCAATTACTCTGTGTTTTCTGTTCTTCACAAAGAGCTATGCCCTGAACTGGATAGCCCATGTCAGATCTTCACTTCTAAGCAGGGTCAGCCCTGGTCAGTATTTGAATGGGAGACCACCAAGGAATACAAAGGTCACTATGCAGAGGAAGGTAATGGCAAACCACCCCCGAATGTCTCTTGCCTTGAAAACCCTGTGGGGTTGCCATAACCTGGCTATGATTGATGGCAAACAAAGGTATATTTTAATGAGGCAATAATGGGTTGTTGGAATAAAGTCAATTTTGAAAGTAAAAATTTAAAGAGATAAAGTTTTCAGTACAGTGTCTGTCAGCCTTTTGAAACCTCTAATTTTAGTAGTGAGTTTACCAGTTTGTTTCAAAATGCTTTAGAAAATATTGTGGTCAGCCCAACACAAAGCTGAGACTTTCATGCTTAGGACATCTGCTTTGAGTGGCTCTCCTCCACCCCCACCCCGTGGGCTATTTATGTTTCTAGAAAGAATATTAGCTGGTGAAGAAATTCATAGGGCACATAGGAATTCTGTGATTTTATTACCCTTGATGCAGCAAAGTGAATACAGCTGGGACAGCATCAGCGTCTGTCCCTTCCTTTAAAAATAAAATTGTGCATTAAGTGCAGACCTTGGAAGGATGCACTTTCTGAAAGAGAGGCCCTTGGATTCTATGCACAAATACCTATGCATCTTCACACTTCTGTTGGCATGCTCCTTTCCAGAGACTGCAGCTGCAACATGGACTCCTACAAATGGTTTTCCGGCTGATGTCGATTTGTAGTCTATAGTAATGAAACACAAAAGGCAAAGTCTGGACAATGGCATGTAGCTTCGGAAATCTTTTTTGTTAAGGATGGTGGGAACTGGCAAAGAAAAAGAACTTTGATTTGAACCATTTGAAATTTGAGTGTTGTCAGAGAAGGCGAAACCTTCAGAGTACCTCGATATAAAATTCAGTAAGGGGGATGTATGTGGTGTCAAAAGTTAGTTTTACACAGCAATTCTGTAAATTTCTTGATTTTAACAGGCTTTCTATATATTGATCATCATTCATTTTTGTGCATAGAAACATACTTGCACATACTTGCATACTTGTGCACAGAAACATACCAAGCCTGAGAAACAACAACCACACCACCTGGGTGCCGGTAGGCAGCCCCTCCCCCCCTACTTCATGTGGCCTTAGTTAGGAGAAAGCGTTCTTAGAACACCCTGTAAACCGCCCAGAGACCCCTAGGGCTCAGGGCGGTATAGTAAGTCGAAGGAAATAATAAATAAATAAATCCACATTCCAGCGGTTTCTAACTGGTATGATTAGTCTGGTACGTGCAAAGTGTTCCTTCCTTCCCTTTCCTTCACTGCCTTCCTCTTCATTGAAATAAAGGGAGCTCATCTCCACACACATTTCTTTGTGTGTTTCTGACACTGCCATCCTAAGCAAAGTCATCGAATCATAGAATGTTAGAGTTGGAAGGGACCTTGCAGGTCATCTAGTCCAACCCCCTGCACTCTGCAGGAGCATAGCTGAAATGTCAATGGGCTTATGTGTGTAAAGTGCCATCAAGTCACAACTGATGTATGGTGACCCCAGCAAAGGGACTTTCAAGGCAAGTGGGAAGCAGAGGTGGCCTGCCATTGCCTTCCTCTGCAGAGTCTTCCTTGGTGGTTTCCCTTCCAAGTACTGACCCTACTTAGCTTCTGAGATCTGATGCGATTGGGCTATAGCATACTACCTTCCCTCCCAGTTTGGTGTACTGGTTAGGGGCGGAGACTCTAATCTGGGAGAACCAGGTTTGATTCCCCAATCCTTCACATGCAGCTGTTGGGTGATGGTGGACGAGCCACAATTCTCTCAGAGCTGTTCTCTCGAGAACAGTTCTTTCAGAGCTCTCTCAGCCCCACCTACCTCACAGGGTGTCTGTAGTGGGGAGAGGAATGGAAAGAGATTGTAAACTTCCCTCTCCCTCTCTCTCTCTCTCTCTCTCCCCCCCCCCCTTAATGGTTTTAGAAGAGTGTCATTCTGTTTAGGGCTATACTGTTACTGTATTTTGAAGAACACAACAGATCATATTCAGCAACCCAGTGTGCAGTCATTATCAAAGGGCTCTTCAGCACAAACTCAGCGAACCCAACAGACTGCATGGGACCGCATTAGCAGGGACCCAGCAACACAGGCGTTCCAGCTTAGAGAGGTCAGGACACAAGTGCCAGTCACAACTTGCTGCCACAAAGAGGAACAGGGCATCTTACTTTTACAGTGCTCCATTAGAAATGCTGCAAAGGAAGAAGAGAGGCTTCCAGCTTCCCTCCAGCACTGTTTTTGCCATTGGAAAGAGCCGGCTGGGGGGTGGGTGGGCTGCTTGCCTGTTGCCACATGTCCTAGGGAACATCAATAGTTTGTTTATTTATTTAAAACATTTCTATGGCTCCATTCCACTCAAGCAGGGTACCCTAGGCAGCAAACATCAAAGCATTAAACATTTAAAATATTAAAACCGCATTTAAAATGTAGATTTAAAATATTTAACGATACAATAAAATCATAGAGATGTACAAGCACAACACAGTCAGGAGGGAGGGCCAAGAAGAGTTTGCTGGGGGGGGGGGGGTTTCAAATGAAGTAAAAAAAGTCTTCCCCTTCTGGCAGAAGACAACGACAGAGGAAGGTGGATGAGTTTCCCTGGGGAGGGAATTCCAAAGTTTCAGCACCATCACCAGGAAGGCCCTTTTTTGAGATGCTGCCCGTCTAGCCTCAGAGGGCAGGGGTACTCAAAGGAAGAAGGAGGAGATTGGATTTATACCCCACCCTTCACTACCCGAAGGAGTCTCGGAGCAGCTTACAATCACTTTCCCTTCCCCTCCTCACAACAGATACCCTGTGAGGTAGGTGAGGCTGAGAGAGTTCTCTCAGGAACTGCCCTTGAGAGAACAACTTTGAAAGAACTTATGACTGACCCAAGGTCACATCAGCAGCTACATGTGGAGGAGTGGGGAATCAAACCCGGTTCTCCCAGATGAGAGTCCACGTTCTTAACTACTACACCAAACGGGTTCTCCTAGCTAGAACTCTGAAGATGACCGGAATGTACAGGTAGGTTGATATGTGAGAAGGTAGTCAGTCCTTAATTAGTATCCTAGGGATACGGCATATATTTCAAGACTGGGTCTGCGTTGTGATTTACTGCGATAGGATGTGAGTACTGAACCCATTCACAGGTCTAATCCCCATGGCAATTTCAAAAATTGCCTTATAGCAAAAAAAGAAAGGGGCCAGATGAAGATGGTCATATGAACAGTGTACTCTACTCTGGCGATCTTTGATTATGATTGTGAAATATTTAAAATTCAGACTGTCACTAACATTATCATTAACCCTTCTCTGAAATTCCCCACTGCGTGTTGGAGAGAAGTTTGGTGGGTTTCCCCCCCACTTGTAACACTGTAGACTTTAATTCACTTTCATTTGTGTGCAGTAAATACTGACACCCAGTGGGAGGTTGGTTAAATGACTGCATACCCTCCAACAGTTTGCAGATGAAAATAGGGACACCTAACACCCCTATTCTTGTTGCCCAACCCCCCCATATACGCACTGCATATTGCCTGTGTCACTACTCCATCAGCTGAATCTTTACCATTTTGTTCCAGAATCACCTGTCCTCCAATGGTCTAAAGAGAAGATTTTTTTAAAAAATGTATTGTTAAAACATGTTTTTCTGTTAATAAGGTATCACAACTCAAAACATGCATCGTCATCTCTAGTGTATGAAATGGCAGAATGCACACTGCATAGTGCCACAGTGTTACACACTGACAGGCTGCTCATTGTGTAGTGTGTAGTGCCATAAACGTGTGCCGTGACCACACATCTAAGTGGATAGGTGCTACAAACAAGATGCATCCATCGCCATTCAGAGACATAATTTCAGGGGATGGAGCAGATCAACAACATGAGCAATTCATGCTAACAACATTTTAACAAGCCATCCCCAAAGGCAAAAATAAAGACAAAACAGAGAATGTGACTAAAAAACAAAGACGAAATAGGAGATGTGACTAATCACAGACAGGAAACAAAATGGGGGCAGCTGAGATGTGATTTCTGTTAATTCAGAGAATAGGTTAAAAGTGGACTCTTATTTGATCCTACCATGCCAAAGAGCTGGTTCAGACATCTGGCCTGGCTAGTATGTTTCTGTGTATGGTGAGGGCCAGGCCCTTCCTTGGAGATGATCACTCGCAACACCATCTGACTTTCAGAGTGCATTTGCACTCTGTTTGCATGATTCCCCAGATCTTTCACCCTCTCTGAATTTTCCCTTTCACCAGGAAAATGTATCTATGTATACTGGGAACATGCTTCCCTGAGAACCGGAACAGCATCCAAAAGGATCCAGCTGTATACATGGATTCCAGCAACAGACTGAATGTCTGAACGGGCCTGTTGTATGCATGTTTTCCTTTTTGTTTTCTCTAGGTAAATTATTCCTCATCTCACATACCGGTATACAAAGGAGGTTATTTGAAGTATCACACATAGAAGAACAGTAGTGGTTACTATTCATCAGCCAGACAGCTTTTGCATTTTATTAATCAATGACCCTTTGTACATTGTGATAGCTCTCACCAGAGGTCGATTCAGGGGGGAACGCGGGGGATCACGGTTCCCCTGGGTGAGGTGCGGGGGGTGGGGCACACAACGAAGCCCTGCCCCCTGCTTCCGGCCACCCCACTTCCGGCCCTTATTCAGCCAGGAGGAGGCAGGAGAAGAGGGAGGGTAAGTTGCTTCCTCCCCGCCTCTCCCCACCCCTGCTTGCCTGGGGCCAGGGAGGGCCTTCGCGGGGCTTCCTCGCACTCCTGCCAGCCTTGCAGGTCCACCGCCGGGCCCCTGATGGGGCTCAGCAGTGGAGCCACAAGGCCGGCGGCTGTGGCGGCCGGGACCGTTGGGGGTGGGGGGGCCTTCGTGGGGCTTCTGATCTATCGGGGGAGGGGGACCGAAAGCCTCTCCAAACTTTGGGCGGAACTCCCCTCCCTCCCTGGCTCCCCGTTCAGAATCCCCGACTCCTCTTGCACCCTCCTCGGACGCTCTCTTCTCCCCTTCCCCAATGAGGTGCCCGCCTTCGACATGGATGTAAGATTTTATCCCGCCGCCTCTGGAAGCGCCTTACCCGGAGACCCGTCCAATCTGGATTTTGCCCAGTGTTTGGGTTAGTACGGCTACAATAAGGTGACTTTCGCTTTGTTTTGTTTGTTTGTTGGGGGGGTCGGGTCCCGCTTTTGGGGATGTGCTGGGAAGGGGGGGCTCGGAACAGGCTGCGCCTTCAAACTTTGCTGTTCGATGGGACTGTGTTTTAGGAAAAAAACAACTTTCACAAGCCTTCTATCTCTCTCTCTCTCTTTCTGCCCTCTCGAATTCCTTTCTCCCCGGTCGGTACAACCCATCTCTGATCCTGTCTTTTAATTCCGTGCTCCAGACCGTTTTGAAACAAGAGCAGAATTTGCACATGGAGCTTTATGGGAAAAGGGGGAAAAAAACCCAAACCAACCCCACGCTTACGCATAAAATGTGTTACTTGGCCAGGGGTTTCACTGTCGCTCCAGTATACCGTTTTGAAACAAGAGCAGAATTTGCAAGAGCTTTACGCATAAAATGTGTTACTTGGCCATGGGTTTCACTGTCGCTCCAGTCTTGGCCCATATGCACTGGCTTCCAATTTGTTTTCTGGGCACAATTCAAGGTGCTGATCTTGACCTTCAAAGGTCTGTACAGTTTCCTACCAACATACCTGAAGGACCACCTACTCCCTTATGAACCTGCCTTCTTCCTCTATGGTCATCTTTGGAGGCCCTGCTTTCTTTGGAGGCACCTGCCTTTCTAAGATTAGGCCCATGGCAACCCAGAAGAGGGCCTTCTCAGCAGTGGTGCCAAAACTGTGGAACTTTCTCCCCAGGGAGATTTGACTGCTCCCTTGTACTGTCATATTTACCACAGCAGGTAAAGACTTTTTGTTTCACTTGGCATTCTCTCAGTGATCCCTCCTTCCTCCTCAATGTTTTAACTGTTGTTTTTATCTTTTGTTCTTATTTTAGGCTCTGGCTGTAACTTGTTTTAATGATGTATTTATGTGTTGGTTTGAATGGTTTTTTATGATGCGATTTTAATTTGTACGGTTTAATTTGCCATCATGGTGGCCCTAAGGGGGTGGAATAGCAGGATAAAAATGTTGTTAATAAAATAAATAATAAATAAATAGAACTGTGGTATAACGGGACAACTCAAGAGACCACTGTTATAAGGGAATAGGGTAGTAACTCCCCTGATCTAGATAGCCCAGGCTAGCCCACTCTCATCAGACCTCAGAAGCTAAGCAGGGTTGGCCCTAGTTAGTATTTGGATGGGAGACTCCAAGGAATACCAGGGTCACAATGCAGAAGCAGGTGATGGCAAACCACCCCTGAACATCTCTGGCCTTGAAAAAGCTGTGGGGTCACCATTAGTCAGCTGCAACTTGATGGCAAAAAGAAGAGGGGGAGGGGAGGATTGTGGTCCATTGCAGTGTTTACAACCTAGCTTTTACGGAATTGACTTCTACCTTTATAACCCACTTTGTACTTTATGGTATTTATTCTATTTACATTTTATGCTGCCTTTTTACCCAAACAGGGTCCCCAAAGTGGGGACCATAAAGATATATTAACATGCTTTAGACCAAGGTTCTCCACGGGTGGCTTCCCCAGATGCCCAACCAGTAAGGGGGGGGGGGCATTGTCAAGGCAGAACCCGTGACTGGCTGCCTTCATGCAAATAATGGGGCTCTTCACTTGGATCCTCCCCACCACTCTGTAGAAACAGCCGAGGCTCCTGTAAACAGGACCCATGAAACAGCTTTGAAAGTGATGGAGGCTAGGGAGCTAAAGAGCAGCAGATAACCCTTCCTTATGGTCTTTTCCTCTCTCTTTGTGTCTTTTAGCTTCCCACCATTGGCTGTCTTCTTCTGTGGGCTTCTTCTCTGTGTGTATGTTTATATTCCCCACCCCACCTTTCTTCTTATGTGTATATGAGTGTTTGTGTTCCCCTCCTGTGGTAGCCATTTTGTAGTGGTGCCTGCCACCCTCCTTCCAAATTCCAAAGGTGCTCAGGCCCAGGCTCAGGCTCAGAAAGGTTAGGTACCCCTGCCTGAGTCAGGGTGTGTGCATGTTTGTGGGGGAATTTCATTATTTTTCAGTTCTGTAAACCTACTTAGGGTTGCCAAGGCCTGTTGCTATGGCAGGAAGCCTCCCATTGATCACTGCTGTTACCCATCACCGCTCCAAGTGACAGTGGGCTAAAAAAAATTAAAACATCACCAGCCTCTGATCTAGTATGTCACTTCTGGGTACAACCTAGAAGTGTCAATGGGTAGCTCCAGAAACACCGGTTTTACCATGCAGTTTCTGGTAATCCCTAGAACTACTCGTTGGCACTTCTGGGTTGTACTTGGAAGTGACGTAGTGATGTTAGTGATGTCATACACCTGCCCCCCCCCAACCCTCCTGCTGATTGCCAGGCTCAGTTTGGCATTCCTAATCCTGGTCCTGCTGCATTTTTTTTTTACTGGATGCCTCATGCTGTTTGATGGGATTGTCTTTATATTTTGTAATCTTCCTTAAATCTCAGCAAGAAAGGTGGGCTCTTATAAAGGACATAGATTAAATAAAGTCCCCAAACAAAGGAACTTCAAGGGGAAATTAGGACATGAGGTTGCTGAATTTGTGTTCTTTCAGAACAGTGGACCCCCCAGGGCTGAATAGGGACATAGGATCCTTATCTCACTACGGATGCTGATTTTCTGCCCGCAGGCATTTCCCCTCCACCCTAATCAAGCTGATTACAGTATGCCTTGTACCTTTGCACCCTTTACAAGCATTCCTTACACCACCCTTCCCATCTTCTGGCTGGGATTTAAAGCATCGGAGATCTCCATTCCTGTATCTGACAAAGGGAGCTTTTACGCTCGAAAGTCTGTACCCTGAAAATCTTGTTGGTCTCCAAGGTACTACTGAGTTTGAATTTAACTGTTTTACTGCAGACCAACACTGAAACTAAATGAATTTATGACACACCAAAGAAAAGCTGAAAACATTGGCAAGGGAACTGAATATGCAAATGTACTTTATCCCACTGCTTCAGATCAACACAGCTACCCACCTGGATCTGTGCAAATGTACCCTAAAGTCATTTCCTATTTAAAGACAGAAGCTACATTTTAAAATCATTGTCAGCTGCCTAACTGAGCAGCTCTTTATTTATGTCCATTGGCTTAGGATGCTAGCAATGATATATTTATGCATCTGATTCAGCTAAGCTTCCTCAAATTGTCCACGTTTTTGGGATGGTAGACTTGAGCAGCCTGGAAAACAGCCTCTAAAGATAGTAAGGATGGACTGGATTTTGGCAGTGGTGTGTGAATAGTGCTAGTTTAGTTAGCCCAGGGTCAACCCTGTTTCCTCTCTATCAAAGTAAAATTATCTATGTGGGCTCCTCAATCAATAGATAGTATCAACCTAAATAATGTAGTTCATTCATAGAAAAAAATCAGGTTTGAAAAAAAGCTTTTTCCTTAATTCTTAATGCAATTCATACTCTTTAAGATCTTTTGCTGTTTTGGGGTAATCAAGCAGTGTGGTAGCTGGAGGATTGGATTACTGATTTTATTTCAAGAAATTTCTGAGCATATAATTATTGACAATCAAACAGAAGCCTCTACATTCTGGCAATCTACACAATATATGATACCTAAAAATTGTGTTTTGTATTAGTTAATATTTATTTTGTTTTAGAACCTTCTATCCTTTTTCCTACTTCATACGAAGTGCCTTCCTACTTCGTATGAAGTGACTTACAAGCATAATAGAACCCAGCAATAACAGAGAATAAAACCACCACAATCAAAACAATCACCATAAAATAATAAATTACAGCCCAGTTTAAAACCTCAACCCCCCACAAACATACAGTTTAGCACAAAAAAAGTAAACTCATTAGTCCTACAAAGACTGAGAAACAACCAAAGGCCCATATTGACAAATTGTATTGAAAGTCTAGTTCTAGAAACCCAGGCTCAGCATCAGTCAGGGTTAACTTCCAAAAGCATTTCAGAAGAGATAAGCCTTACAAAATCTTCTAAACTTTGCCAGAGAGGACACCTCATGTACCTAATATGGCTGGCTATTATACACAGTTGTCAAAGTGACCAAATCTTTTCTCCCCCCCCCCGCCCCCAAGAAGAGACCTGGGCTGATTTAACTTGGCAAATGGGTGTGTATGGAGAGATGGGGTTCTTCAAATGCACGGCTTGCAAAGGGCTTTACAGGCTGAGAATAAAACCACAAATTGCACTCAGAGACAAACCGGAAGCTGGTATAAGACTTGTGCTGTACGTTCAAAGTGTCTTACCTCAACCAACAGTTGAGGTGCAGCATTCTGCACAAGCTAAAACGTCCGAATTAATTTCAAAGACAGCCATATCTGAAGAACCCTGCAGTAATACTATCTGGATGTCATAACATCCACACAGGTTGGGACATTCAAGAAGGGTAGGAAGCTTTTGAGTCAGCTATAAACAATAGAAAGTGCTTCTAGCAACAACACCAGCTCCTTTCTCAAAAAGGTACCTGAGCAGCTCAGAGCTCAAGGACCTAGTTGCAGAAGACTCCTGGAGTGTGAAGAATTGTTCCCCAATCTGGGATGGAGTTGTCCAGTGGGACAAAAATAGATTCATCTCCCCCACCCTGGCCACAGTTTGGAGAAGACCCACAACCTAACACATTTGCTGCTCAGTCCTTTTCTCCTAGGCATTTCCACACCAGGTTCTTAGCCTCTTCACTGAACCAATAATGAGATGAAGAAATCTTCTTACGGTCTATCAAAAGAGGTTCTCCCTACTAGGGGACCAGAATACTCTCTTCTAAGGTCTCTCTAGCATTATTTTCTTATTTATTTACTTCATTTATACCCTGCCTTTCTCTCCAATACAGACTCAAAGTGGCTTATGTTGTTCTCCTTTTCTTCATTTTATCCTCACAACAACTCTTATGAGGTAGAGTGGGTGGGGTGGCCCAAGGTCACTCAGCAAACCTCCATAGCAGAGTGGGGATTCTAACTGGAGGGTCCCAGATCCTAGTCTGACAGTCTAACCTCTTCACCCCTGTAGCATTACAGGTCAAAAACACTGGTATAGGGGGGGCGTGGCTACGCCAGGGTCAATGGCGGTTGTCTGAGTCTTCTGCTCCGTCTCCCTCCTCACCTCAGGTGCCCCTAACGTGTTATAACTCAAAAGTAAAATACCTTTAAGCTATGGGAAAAAACGGCGGAACACCTGCTAACTCTTCCAAGACTATGTTGAAATCTCCTGCTAAAGCGAGTGCGTTTAAAGAGCTGAAAACAGATCCGAGAGGCGCAACGATCGGGAAAGGAGCGATGGCCGATGACAGTGCGCTATCAGAATTACTGGAGGCAGCCCTTAACAAACTGAATCTGCCGACGAGGTTGGACAACCTAGAGACGAGGCTACGGGCTCAAATGACAGAGGTGGTTCAGCCGATAAAGGAACAATTAAATGTGATTCAAGCATCGTGGCAAAAAACAGCGAAAACAGCAGACTCAGCGCTAAAGTTAGGGACAGCGCTTCGGGAGAAGGCCAGAGCCTTGCATGTTGCGGAGGACCAGTCTAAAGAGCGGATCCTCTCGCTTGAAACGCAGGTGAAGGCATTAAACCTGAAATTTCGTGGGATTCCGGAGGGAGCGGAGGAGGGTGTAGATGTGGTTATGTTCATGACTTCATGGCTGAACTCCCTACTGTCTGCTGCCCCCGAGATGGCCCCGATCGTGTTAAAAGCTTTCAGGGTTGGTCCACTCAAAAGACTAAAACGCGAGGGCTCCAGAGATATTATAGTTCAATTTATTAACTGGAATGGGAAAAAAAAGATCCTAGAAATGGCTAGGCTCAATGGGCATTTGCTATTTAAAAATGTCAGTGTCTCCGTATTTCCGGATGTACCACAGGAGGCTTTGCGCATTAGACATACTTTGAAAGGGGTGACAGCGAAACTAAGGGAGGCCAACGTCAAATACAAATGGCTCCCCAACGGCAGACTCTTCGTGGCTTCCAACGGTTCAACGTACCTGGCCGGAGATGAAGGCTCGGGACTGGACCTGCTCTATGCCAAATAGTGGGATGGGATGGCAGTCTGTGTGGAAAAAGGCGGCAACCCAACTTAAAACTGGATGGCTTTAGCTGGAAAAAAATGTGTTCGTTTTCTTACATGTATCACATTTTCTGATTTTTGCTGCTAATCTAATTATAGTAATTCCTCGAGCTCTTTCATGTTCCACAACATGAAATTCAAATTGCTTAAATTTACATTTCAAGTGATCCTACATTTAGCTTGTCAAAGACAAATGTTCCCAGGCACTTCCAGTGAATTATGTTGGGCTGAATGTAACGATTAATGATGTCTGTTTAAAGTTAACTATCGCCATAGCCTAGGAACATCCCTGCTGTTTCCCAAGATCATTCTTAGAACCAATTCACATGATATAAAATTCATACCCACGCCTTCCCTGGGTATGTGTGACAATGCAGAAATATAATGAATGAACTTGACAACAAAGGGTTTGGATAGCAACAACTGCCATGATTATGGTGTCTGGAGGAGAAATGCCCTTCCATTTGAGGCTCAACTGACACCTACCAAGTATTTTTAGGTCCCAGGCCAAAAATGTGACCCATCTTCTACCATTTTTCTAGTTTACTGATAGCCTTAGAACTGTTTGAGACTAGTTTTAAGATGCTCAGTGTTTGATGTTGTTTTTATGCTCACGCCTTCCCTGGGTATGTGTGACAATGCAGAAATATAATGAATGAACTGGACAACAAAGGGTTTGGATAGCAACAACTACCATGATTGTGGTGTCTGGAGGAGAAATGCTTCTGAAAAGATTAATGGCAGATCCATGGTTGTATTTTCCCATACTTGGAAAGGCAGGAGTCAGGTGCTGTGGGGGCTGATACTCAGAACCTGAGACCAGCTACTGGAGAGCCTTGTTCCATGTGCCTTCTTTTAGTGAATCAGACACCTACCATGGTGTTTAAAAAACCTGAAACCCATATTTGTTCCCCAGTCTCCTCTGCACCACAATGCTCTCATCAACAATAGCTATTTATTAATTAATTTATTGATACCTTGCTTTCCCCTTAATTGGGACCCAAAGGGGTTTGCAGTTTTGCTCTCCCCTCCTCCATTTTATCCTCCCAACAAAAGCCTTGTGTTGTTAGACTGGGGCAGTGATTGGCCCAAGGTCAACCAGTGAGCTTCCATAACAGATTAGAGATTTCATCGCGGGTCTTGTAGATCCTACTCCAACACGCTAATTAGCCTGCCATGATGGCTAAGGAAGCACACCTTCCTGGAAGGATCCAGTAAGAGCAGCACATAGGGCTGTCAACTCCAGGTTGGGAAATTCCTGGAGATTTGGGCATGGAGCCTAGGATAGATGGGGTTTGGGAGTGACCTCAGAGGGTATAATTTCACAGAGTCCACTGTCCAAAGCAGCCATTTTCTCAACAGGGACTGATCTCTGTAGTCTGGATATTAGTTGTAATTCCAGATGATCTTCAGGCCCCAGCTAGAGGTTGGCAGCCTAACTGTAGGGAACAGCTGACTGACAAGTCCAGTACGATTTAGCCTGGAGGTGTAAAAGTTGCTGCCTCCCAGCCGGGGCCTTCAGTCAAAGCAGTTTGTGGTAAGTGTAAAGACTGTGCTATTGCTGCTGAATCAGAAGATCTAGCAGGATCTGCCTGTGTTTGGCTTCATGCTGTGACACCTCCCTGGACTACCTTGTTGCTTTTGATGCCTTGCTTGATCTTACAAATCCCGACTGCAAACTCATCAAGATTTACTAGGAAACTTGATATAACTAGTAGAGTTATTGACAGCCATCACCTCCTCCCCACCCCAACACCTAGACCCCACCCAATATTATATTAAAATAAGTCATATAATTTGCTCAGTCCTTTGGCTCCACAGAATGATAGTTCTAGAATTCCGTTCCTCTGACTCCCTCCCCTTTGATAGCCCTGATTAATAGGTGTTATCAGCAAAGTGTGGAACTCAAGGTATGCTCATCCAAGATACTTTAACCCAACCAGCTGAAGCTGAATCAAAACCAGATGGAGGAGATGCTGGTTTGAAAGCCTGAGGGATCTGAATGATACGGTGTTACATGCATTATGCTGGGGTATCCTTATTATGCTTATCTGAGATAGTTATGAGCCTAAGTGTCATGGGAGACCTAGCACTCTTGTTTGAAAACCAGATAGGTACGGCAGTGAGAAATGCAGCTTACCAGATCAAAAGCTAGACTCATGAGACTGCCTTTGAATATTACTCTGAACATTTAGTTTGTGCATAACGTGACTGCTATTTTGCTATTTTGTGCAAGCTGCTTTGGGAGCATTGCACTGGTTGCCTATTTGTTTTTGGAACTAATTCCAGATGTGGGTTATTACTTTTAAAGGTTTTATGGATCTGGGACATACCCACTTGAAGGATCATCCCTGTCAGCAGGAGCCCATGTGGCAACTTCATTCTTCAAAAAAAAAAACCCTTCTCTTTATTGTTCCTTCTTGGAGGATACCAGGTCATCCTGTCCTCATACCTATGTATTGTGTGTTCAAAACCAGAACTAAATTGGAAGGGCAGCCCTGGAGAGCTTTTGCTTTTTCATCCCCACCTTCCTCCATATGGAACATTTCAGCAATTAAATAAGGATTCCTGAAATCATGGCCTGAACATGAATGGTCTAATATTGTATTAAATTATTGCTACTCTATTTAGCTACATTTTTGAGTCAACAGCATAATGGGTTGGACCCAATCAACTTTTTGGCTGAAAGAAAAGGAAAGAACACAGACATACAAAAAGGCTATGCTGGAAATTATGGGACCTGCAGTTTCAAAAGCCCTGTGGACAGTAGCTGTGATAAGAATTTTATTTGTGTGAATTCAGTAGAATTGGGTGAAAAACTGACTGGGTCCACTGCAATAGGTACTGTGCGTACAATGTCTATGTTCAAAGCTTTCTCTCCTAAACTTTATATTGCTATTTGTCTTTCTTTTGTTGTTGTTGTTCAGTCGCACAGTCGAGTCCGACTCTTCGCAACCCCATGGACCAGCTCCCGCCAGGCCTTCCAGTCTTCCGCCGTCCTCTTTTGTCTTTCTATGCTTTCTCAGAAGCCATTGCAGATTGCTGAGGACGTTGAATTTTAATAAACCCTATTTATACTCCTTCTTTTTGAATTGTAGACTTGTCTATGTGGTTCTTTCATCACCAATTGAACAAAAATGCTTGAATCTACTGAATTTCTAAGCCCTAATAACTAAATCAGATGATAGTCCTTGGGAATAAGCCCCATAGACGAGATTAGATTGATTGTGATAGGACAACTAGGGCCCCGGTCACACAGAAGGTTTTGGGCCGGGAGAGGAATGGATCAGGGGTGCAGCAAGCGGGCACGATCTCACCGCAACATCTGGGAAGCAGCACGCACCCGTCCCCGATCTGGCCCTTCAGGCCGAAAACCTGCTGCAAAAAAGAACCACCCCTAGAGGTGGATTTACCAGAAAGGCCACGGCAAGCGTGGCTGTGGGATTGCCAGTGCGTCCTTCTGTCGGCGCATCCAGGGCTCCTGGCCAAACTGCGAATGCGCACGCATGCGCAGCCAGCTGCCTCGGTCTCCGGTTGGTGGCTTCCTCCCCGGCATCTAATTGTGCTGGGGAGCAACGGTGCAGCGGCTCAGGGGATCTGTGTGATCCCGCCGCCGCGTGTCTCTTTTGGTGCAGCACTGAATAGCTGCACTTTGGCCGTGCTGCACTTTGCCCGTGTTTTTTTTCTGCCGTGTGGTAGGGACCTAGGAACCATTTTGGAAAATGACATCCATAGACAAACCTGTTCATGATGCCTGCCCAAGTATTTTTTCATTCAAAACCATGTGTTATACATTATATAGGAGGAGATCATTGTAGGGCAGAGGTGTCAAACTCATTTGTTACAAGGCCCAGATCTGACATAAATGTTACTTTGTTGGGCTGAGCCATGCGTGCCATAAAATGTAACACGAGGTACCAGAAATATAAACTTTATAAAGGTGATTTCAGCTGTCGAATGGCAATAGCAGGTGAATGACAATAGCAAGCTTGATTGGATTAAGCGTGATATGCAGAGGGGCAGTAGGCATGGAGATACCAGTGTTGGTAATGAGACAGGAAACCTAGGTCTCAATTCCATCCAGGAGGATTCAGTCCAGGAGGATGCAAAGAATAAATGGACATAAGTCTGACATTAGAAACCACAACATTCAGTTGCTGACCTAAGAGTAGCAGTGCTCGTACAAAGGAATTTCAATGGAAGATTACAAAGAGAGACCGCTGAATTGCAATTGATAATGAAGGTCAAGACAATGCATCCTCCTGGACTGAATCCTCCTGGATGGAATTGAGACCTAGGTTTCCTGTCTCATTACTAATGTGTGCTATTATCATTTGACATCTGAAATCACTCCATTCTCCAAGATATAAGGACCAATCCAAGTGTTCTAATTCCTAATCAGGTTATTATTGAAAGAAAATAAATCCAGATAGGCCTCAATGTACCCAATCTTTTTTTCAAAAAAGCAACTTTTCAGAATAAGCCAAAATAATTTCCTCAATGTACATTGTGCTTCTCAGAAGAATCCACCTACCTAATCCCTCCCTCCCTCCCAAGAACTATGCTTGCATACAAAAGCTTATCCTTTCTTATTAATAAAAGCCAGTTGGGGTAGCAAGATTCGTTGCACAGCAAAATCAGTTGGCTGCATGAACTGCCACTCATAGCCTCTGCCCATCCCCTGGCTGCATTGCCCACCCACAGAGCCAGAGGCCAGCATGTTGGCCTCAGTGTTGAGGGAACTGGCGAAGGGAGCAGACACTCCAGCTGCCAGCCCTAGATGACATCAGTCGCTGAGTGGCTGCCCCCAGCCACCTTTTCCCGCTCGCTCACTGAGTCAGGTGGGCAGGGAAAGGACTCCCAAGGCCCCCCTCCCTCTTTCCCCACTCACCCGCCAAGGTGGAGGGGCAGGTAAAGGACTCCCTTGGACTCCCCTTCCCTCTCAGAGCTGGCTTGCTCGACCTACCCATGGCTGCGGGGAAGCCGAGCAAGCCAGTGGAAGGAGAGGCAGTTTAAACCCCCTCCCCTTCCCTGTCAGAGCCGTCTTGCTCACCCTTCCCACGGCCCCCGTGGGAGGACGGGCCCGGCTGGCCTCGCCGTGGCCTGCTGGCTCCCTCCGGCCCCAGCTCACCTGGCCTGTGCCAGCTTCCTCCCCAGACTCCAGCCATGGTCTCCTCATGCCTCCCTCCCGCGGCTGCCCAATTGTGTAAGGGCTGTGGAGAGCCAGACCCCAGCAGGAGAGAGGTCGAAGAGGGAGACGAGCCAAATGTGCCATGGTCTGCCTTGCTATGGGCTCCTCTCTGTCGCTGCCTCCACTCAGCCTGGCCAGCAGCATGATGACTCTGACGGGAGGGGAGGGGTGTGTGGTGCCTCTGCTTCAGTGCTGTGCCACCTGCCCATCTTCACCCCCCCCTTCCCTTCTGAGGCCATTGGGAGGGCCGGGTGCCATGGAGGCCTCTCCTTCGATGGAGCGCCGCCCGTTGCCAGCCTATCCGAGCTCAGTGGGAGGTCTCCAGGAGGGCCGGGTGCCATGGGACCTCTCACCCAGTGGCGAGCTCACCATCAGTGGCCTCTCTTCACCTGCCCCCCCCCAGCTGAGAGGACAGACACTCTGGTGACTCTTTTGCTGGGGGTGGGGAGAGCTGCCGCAAGCGAAGGGACGAAGCCGGGCGGCCTGGCCCACTGGGGTCTTGGATGGGAGGGAGAGGAGAAACGATGAGCCCTGTGAGTCTGGCAAAGCCGATGCCCCTGGGGGCAGGGAGATCCACAGCAAGAGAAGGGACAAGGCTGGGCGCCCTGGCCCGATGGTGCCTCAAATGGGTGGGAGGGGAGGAGAAACGCCGATGAGTCTGCCACTGGGGGTAGGGAGAGCTGTGGTGAGAGAAGGGGTGAGGCTGGGCATCCTGGGCTGCTGAGGCCTCAAAGGGGGGGAGAGGGATGAGGCCAGACAGCCTCGTCCGCAGTGGCCTTGAGCAGGGGGGAAGAATGAGGCCTAGCGCCCTGGCCCCTGCCGCCTCGAACGTGGGGGGAGATGGATGAGCCCTACTGACCTGGCCTGCCAGGGCCTCGAATGGGGGGGGAGTGATGAGGCCTGGTACCCTGGCCCACCAGGGTCTCGGATGAGGGGTGGGAGAAGAGATGAGGGGAGCCGCAGCCAGGTGGCCTGGCTAGAGACCGTTGTATTTATCATCATAATGGGCCTTATCCTTAGTACCTGGAATAAAACAATGTTGGTCTTGAAGCTGCAATGACACTTCAACATTGTTTTCTCTCTCTCCCTCTTTCCTTGCCTCCCTCCTTAAAAGAGGAGGAGCCCCAGAGTAGGAAACAGAAGTTCTCTGTGTGTGCATGTGCGAGAGTCAGAGGCTTGTCTTTGTATCTCTCCCACAAGAAGCAGGAAGCAGCCACGGAGCTCTCTGTGTGCCACTGTGTGTGTGTGTGTGTGTGTGTGTGTGTGTGAGAGAGAGAGAGAGAGAGAGAGAGCAAGGGAGGGAGGCAAGAGGCAGGAAGCAGGAAGCAAAGAGCCACTGAGGGAGCTGGGGGGAAAGCAAGCTACAGTATGGCTGCAGTAGCAACCCTGGGAAAGGAAGCAAGAGAAGGAAGTTGATCAGGGGCCAGATTTGAGCCCAGGCTGCATCTGGCCCATGGGCTGCATGGTTGACATCCCTGCTGTAGGACATGACATTCCTGCAGAGGTCTATTATGGTCTTTTTTTTACATGCACAGGGAAATGCCAATTGCCACTTTGGGGTCAGGAAGCAATTTTCTCCAGACCAGTTTGGCCAGGGATCCTGGAGAGTCCCCCCCCCCAGCATCTTCTGGGCATGGAGCAGGTGGCCACTGGGGTCTGGGGGGGAGGTATCTGTAAAATTCCTGCATTGTGGAGGGGGTTGGACTAGATGATCATGGATGTCCCTTCCAACTCTATGATTCTATAGGGCTATGTTAAGATACCTTTAAGAATAAACCCATCATAAATTGCTTCAGTGTTTCTAACAATTTGAACAATTTGTTGTGTATCAGGTAAAATAACTCAGAATTAGCCTCCTGCAGCCATGTGGTTAAGAACTGGTTCAAATAAGTATCTGCAGAGTTGAAATAACATTCATGTGATGATTGCTGTCCATGGTGACTCATTAATGTGCAATCACTAAACGCTTCACAAGACAAGGGTTTGTGCATGCACATGTGCATGGGCGCGCACATACACAGTTGCTACATTTAGTAGCAATAGTAAAGTTGGGTGATTTTACATGCTGTACTTATGGCTCCCTTATAGTAATAACCCATTCTGTTTCCCACCTAGTGCAATCTGATCTCTGCATATTTACTCAGAAGAAAGTCCCACTGCATTCAGTAGAGCTTCTTCCAAGGTACATAAACAAACAGAATTATAAGCAACCAAAGAAACCCCTGCCTTCATAGATAAAAAGCATGAGAAATGAGAGAGAAACAAAACACACAAAGAAAGGAAGGCAGGCTATCCCTGCCTCCACCAATCTGTGGCCATTGGCAGAAGCTATTCACTCTTCTACCATGGAGGTATGGCATGCATTCCCTAATATAAACAAGGGAGGGAAGGCGGCATGGTATACCCTAATCTCATCAAATCCTGGAAGTTAAGCAGGGTCAGTCCTTGCATGGGAGACCACCAAGGCAATGGCAAACCACCTCTGCTTCTCACTTCCCTTGAAAGCTCCTTCCTGGAGTTGCTATAAGTCCGTTTCTACTAGACGGCACTTAAATAGTACCGCAAACAGAGGTTTGCTTGCAAACAGTGATCCAATTCTTAAACTAAATATTGCTGAGTCCTGGAAGTTTCCAAACATTTTTCTGAAAGTGGGAGACAATTACTGTGCGGTGATTGTCTCCCACTTATCAATAGCCTTTGCAATCCATGCAGTTTTTTCTCTCAGGCAAACCACTGGCAGGCGCGCACAGCTTGAGCTCTGCAACTGCAGTACTTCGCGTGGGTTCCAAGAAGCTGGAAAAGAGAAAACAAATGTTTGAAAGTGGAGAAAGCCTTCTGAAACTTTTTTAAAGAAGTGGGAGAGCTTTGAACTTCCATTAAATGGTGGTCTGTTTAATGTTTGTGCATGAGGGCTGCGGGAGGCTTGGTTGCTTAATATGACCGGGCTCCAACACCTCGTCAAGGCTGCCATGTATCCTAGGGCACCAAAGGAGATAATTAGAGATTCCAAAGAGTTGGCTGATAGAGAGAAATGATGCAAATGAAGATAAGATCGTCTTCCTCCAGGCAACAGGAACTGTTCTGTCATGAAGCAGAAATAATTCTATAGTGTTAAGTGGACTACTACTGTAAATGGGAAACTCTTCCAGGAAGATTTTTCAAAATCATTCCCTGACACTTCTTTGGAACTGAGTGCTACGGAGAAAAGAAGAGTCTCTGCATTAAAAAAAATTCCTATAACAAGCACGAGCAACCTAGATCAGTGTAACCTGCCACTTTCATTTGGTAACAATAGAGCAGACATTGATTTCTCATTTTATCAAAGGCCCCTGGTCCATAAGGATTACTGGCGCCTACCGAATTTGCTCTAGAGATATAATGGGAAACATCTGTCCGGTTTCTTAACAGCAAATCAATAAATTAAATCCAAGATTTCATTCCTTCTTTCTTCTTGCCTTTAAAGGCATCGTTGCCAATTGTGTTTTTGTCAGTTTCCTTTTGCATGCAAGCCCGTTCTTTCTGTCTTCCTTCTTTCCATGTCTCCCTCCCTCACTTCAATGAGAGTGCTCACTAGGGGCCAAACTGCATTATCTGTGATCAAAACTCCAGAATGTTTTCTTTACTATTAAAATGTAGCCGCCAGTTGGAAGGAGGGCATTTTGATCTGGACTGTGCTGCTCAGGGAAGAGGTCCTTAACCCCATGCTCCATGCTATTTCCCCAATAAAGCCACTCCTGGGGATGGGCACAAACCAGCTCACGGACTAAAGTTCACCACAAATTTTGGCTGGTTTGTGGTTTGCAAAACAATGTTCGTGAAAGGGTGCCTGGCATGAACATTCCACAAACTTTGGTGCTGTTTGTGGCAGTTCTTGAATGGATACATTTCCAGACAGATTGTCTCTGCTCAATTAAACTGTTTACAAAACTCCAAGGTAACGGGGGGATGGAATTCTCCAGCGTTGGAAACGCCAATGGGAGCCCTCCAAAAGTTTAACAGGCACTGCTGGCTGCCAATAAGAGAGTTCTCATTCTGCTCTACGGGATCAGAAAGTTCCCTGCCATATATATGCTCAGCTCCACACTCTTTTGTCTGTCGGCTGTTTGCATTGCAGTTACACAGAGAGGCAGGGAACTTGTTAAAAGCTGATTCGCAGAGCACATTCATTTATTCCCTCCTGATTGGAAATTCCTCTTCCCTGCTGGAGTATGGGTGTTAGGTGGACTCAGGACTCTGAGCCACCCCATCTCTCTGCTCATGCTGAGTGGTGGGGCTTAGCTACTGGGTGTCTTAACTGAGGACCCACATTTTATACCCTCCGGATAGGGATCTCCTCTTCCCTGCTGGGGTTTGGGTAATAGGTGGACTCAGGGCTCTGAGTCAATCCTGTCACTCTGCTCATGCCGAATGCCTCAGCTGAGGACCCACATTTCATTCCCTACTGATTGTGAACTCCTCTCCCCTGCTGAGGTTTGGATATTAGGTGGACTCCGGGCTCATGGGCACGCAAGAGAGGTCGGACCAGATGATAGCCTTGCATGACCAGTACTCCAGGGGATTGGCATCGGTGGTCTCAGGGAACTAGGCAAGGTACTCCCTCACCATCACCTCTGCCAAATCCTCAGCCATTGCACGCCTGGCATCCCCACCGGTGCTGACCTCCTGGTTCACTATTGCCAACCAGTAGTAGGGCTTCTCCCTGGTTGGGTTCTTTGAGGCAGAGATGCTGGGCTGTGGCTCCTCCTCCCCCTCCTCCGCAGCATCTTCCACCCACTCTTCTCTTTGGCCATGCCTGTTGGCCTGTGGCCTCCACAGTTTCTGCAGAGCTCATGCTTCCATTGCAAGAGCTCTGCATTCAGGTGAGCAATGTTGCCTTTTATACAGGGATCACAGTCTGTACAGGCCAGCTTGTACTCCCCATTATTACAGAGAGGATATACAAGCTGGTGGTGATGCCCACCTGCAACCTCTCTGCCAGTGCTCTGCCCCGTGAGAGAACAACGAGGTCCAGTGCAGAGGCCAGCACCTGGTCCAGCCATCGAATCAGGGGGATGACTTCCCCCAGGCTGGCCTTATGGCACACAGAATGCTGGTGGTATCCTGGATATGCCCTCCCGCGTGGGACCCTTCTACGCCAGCAAATGAGCAATCATGGCATAGGTGTAGTTCCTCATCCCTCTCCCCCTGCCTCTCGCACAGCAGATGGGCAGACTTGATGCTACATGAGACGTCTCGAGCAAGGCCCACATCTTGAGGGAAGCAGCATCCCAGTGGTCTTGACAGTGCTCCCCAGCCCCAGAGAATCCTTCACAACCAGCTGAAGTGTGTGCACCAAGTAGATGATGCCCTTGAAGTGTGCATGGTTCACCTCTGCCAGCATGTTGGCATCAGTGTCCATGACCATGTTGCCCTACACAATGTTGCCACCACCCACCCACTCCTTCAGACTTCTCTGTATCACATAGCAGCAATGTTTTGCGCTGTGTACTCTGCATCCATTCCCTGCACATGGAGCGGAATCACATTGTAATCCGGTGGCAGGACTGTCCCCTCCTGGAGCCTGGGTCATACTCTGACAGTCCTGCTGGCTGCTCCAGAGGTCTGCCATGAAGTGCATGGTTCTGCCATGCACTCTGGAGACCTGAGCCTTAAACTTCACCACTGCAGCTGGTGAAAGTCTATATCCTTCATGAGGGAGAAAGGTTGGCCATCCACAGCAATCATCTCGAAGATGGCAAAACAAGTGACAGCTTCCTGATCCCTCCAAGTAGCCCTTTCGACCTCTTGGAGGGTGGCCCACCTTGATGTCCCACCCACAGCAGCCTGAGTGCCAAGAGCCTTTCTTGGAGGGTCTTCCTGCTCCCCCTCCACTTCCCCCTGCTGACACGAGCTAGGCCTCTTCTTCCTCCCCCAGCTGCCACTCTGACCTCCAGAAGCAACATACTGGGGTGCACCCTTTGTAGGTGCCTGCAGAGGATGGAGGAGGACAATTGTTGGGGTGGGTTTCTGCCCCTCCAGACATGGGTGTGGCACATCTGGCACTCTACCACACAGGGGTCACTGGAGAGGGTACGGAAATATTTCTAAACTGTGGACCCAGGATTGAAAAAGGTGGGAGGTACAGCTGTTTTCTGGTGCTGGGCTGGGAGGGGCCATGGAGGGGTGTACTCGAGGCAGGAGCAGCAACAGGGAGTTGGAGTGTGGAAGGGGAGGATGCTTCCCCACCCACCCACACACACCCTCTGAATCACTGCTATTAGAGTCCTCCTCTCCAGAGAGTGTTAGCAATTGCTGGTGTCTCTGGCCACTGCTGTTAACAACACTTTTGCCTCTGCAGAGAGCCCTAGGGCCAAGAACAGATCAAGTGCAGGAGACTCCAAGACTCCTGGTGATGTCCTGCTAGGGCTAGGCTCCAGTGGCTTGGAAGGATGGATTTGGTGTCCGGAGGTGGGGGCCTGTGGTATACAGGGGGTGGAGGACTTCTTCCCCCATGACAAGGACCCTTCACACCACTTTCACTCTCCTGGCACACAGAGGTGTTCACACTCTGGAGGGGGGGTGGGAGGGTATAAATGTGAGTGACCAGGGGGGGGGTCTGTAACTCGGACCCCAGAAATGTAATACGGCTCCAACTTGGAGAGATTCTAGAGGAGCCCGTCCTAACATCCAATATGAGAGCAACCCTAGAGGCACAACTATTACTTAGGAACAAACTTGAAATAGTCCCCGTGCACTATTTCAGTGTATGAACATAGGTTCCAGTGTTCCCTCTAAGCTGAGTTAGTGTGAGCTAGCTCACAGGTTTTTTTAGCCTCCAGCTCACACATTTTTATCTTAGCTCAGGAAGGATGGCTCCAGAGCAAACTAATTTATACAGCAGCCAAATTGCTCACTCACAACTTTCATGCCAGTAGCTCACAAAGTAGAATTTTTGCTCACAAGACTCCACAGCTCAGAGGGAGCCCTTCATTCCATAAACACCTGGTTGGGCAAGAAACTGTACAGTTTTGACTACGCAGGGCAGTTTGTATCACTAATCACTTTAAATGGAAAACTGTGATTTTCAGTGGTCTGGTGGGGCTTGGATGCCTGCCAAGCTGTCATTGTGGTGTAACTTTGGGGGCTCCCCTGCTGGAAGTCTTGTCATTTCTGCCTTTCTGGCCTTCCAAATCTGCCTTTGGAGAATTGGGTGGCCCAGCCAGCCTGACAGGTGTTTCTTTTCCTCGGCATAGTAAAAGAATTAACCACTGGTTGTTTCAGCCCTTGGGGAGAGGGGCTGTGAGAGTTGTGGACACTGGGTATGAGTCCCTTCCTTGTCTGGTGGGGCTGGGGTACCTGCTAAACTGTCATCATGGTTTAAATTTGGGGGGGGGGCATTGAAAGTCTCTTGTCATATCTGCATTTCTGTTGTTGCATCACTTAAAATGGAAAACTCTGATTTCCACTGGTCTGGTGGGGCTGAGGTGCCCACCAAGCTGTCCTGGGGTAAATTTGGGGAGCCCCTGTTGAAACTCTGGGGATGTCTGCCTTTCTGTCCTTCAGAACTTGCTTTTGGAGACTGGGGGCCTGCATGTATGGTGGGGGATTACTTGCCTTGCTTCCAGTGTCTGCCTGGGGGGGGGTGTCTGCCTAGTTGAAGTTTCCCTGTGAGTTTGGTGCCATTGGCTTGTTCCTGACCTGTTCCATAGACTCCTGTAACTGCAGCTGTCTTTTCCAGAGAGAGCACTGGGGAGTGTAAACTGTCCACAACTTGGAGAGATTGTAGAGGACCAGGCATCAGGGTGAGGTTCCTGTGTGTTGGTGTGTGTACCTTGCAGGGGGTCCATTCTCAACACTTTTGTACCTGTGCCTGACATTTCCCCAAAAAGCACTTTCCTGGCTTGACCTTAGTCCTGTTGGGTTTGCAGTGCCACAGTGGCACTGATTCTGCTGGCACTGATTCTTATGATTCTTGGGGACTTTGGTTCTGTTCTGCTGGGCTTTATTGCCTTTGCTTTTTTGTTGTTCCCCTCCCCTCCATTGGAAATGATGGAGGATGGGGGCATCTTCTTTGGGAGGCTGTAACTCGGACCTTGTGAATCCAATCCTTACCAAACATGGAGGACATGTAGAAGAGAGTCAGCCGTAGATTCACTACACGTTTGGTGTCTCTAGCTTGTACAGGATCCTTTCTATACACTTCTGAACCTGCACCTGTCATTTCCCCAGAAAGCAATTTCCTGAGGGCACCTTCTTTGGGAAGCATATCTTGGACCCCATAAATCCAATTATCACTAAACTTTGATGGAGAGGAGAGTCAGCCAGAGATACCCTGCAAGTTTGGTATCTCTCGCACACGAGAGGGGGGACATCCTACCATGTCACAAATTTCATGAACTGAACCAGTTCATCTAGCATCAAAAAGTTCGTGACAATCCGTGGTTCGCTAACCATGCACACCACAAACCAAACTGCATTTTCCCAGTTTGTGCCCATCCCTAGCCATACCACCAGAAATTGCTGTTACCTGCAGTAGGGTGATAGACTGGAAAAGAAGCACTTTGCTGTGATTTCTTTTCAGGAAAACTGCAGGGAGGAAGGAGGGGGGGGGTCCTGTGCCATAGCTTTGATTCAGCTTGGGGGTAGGGCACAGTTACTTTTTAATGTTAAAGCAAACCTTGGGAGATCTGGGCACAGATGTCCTATATAATGTGTAATTTGGCGATAAATATTTTAATGGGGACAAAATGATTCTTACAACTCTATGATTTTATGCTTCTTTTATGCTACTGTAATGTTCACTGCATTAACTCTTGGATTAAACAGCCAACAAAGAGCAGTTTATCTTAAAAGTATTTTATTGTAGTGGCCTTTTAGAAAATTCTTCACAATAATTCTAGCCAAGTTGTTAACAAAAGGTCAGTCAAACATTTTTAAAGTGAAGCAATGTATGCTTTTGGCAATCCCATCCAAGATACAGGGCTAGTTAACTGTTTATAATAATAATAATCATTCTGTGTGTATAAACCAAAGCCAAGGTCAGAAATATACCTGCTCCTGAGGAGTGATCAAATGTGGTTCAAATTATAAAAATGTAAATAGATCCTGCTGGATTGAACGAGTGGTCTATGGAGTCCAGCATCCTATTTCATACAGTGGCCAGCCCGTTGCCTCAGAGAGCCAATAAACAGGACACAGAGGCCAGTGCCTTCCCCTGATGTTTCCTCCTAGCACTGGTATTCAGAAGTTCACTGCTTTGCATATGGAAGCTCACTTCAGTCACCATGGTTAGTAATCATTGATGGACCCATCCTTCACGAATCTGTTTAATCCCCTTTTAAATCCATCTATGTTCATAGCCATCACCATGTCCACTGTCAGTTAATTCCACAGTTTAATTACAATTTCCTTCCTTTGAAAGTATATGTATTTGAACACATGTAAACTCTGTGCATACCTTCCAGTGCATATGTTGACAACAAAGATTCTGCTTCCTGCATTGCACACTCATTCATCGTATGCATGCAGAACATGTGAAAAGTACAATGGTGAAATAGGTGAGGTACATGTGTTAGCCTGATTGCTCTGAGTTCTTATCAATATTGGAGAATATATGATATTCTAATGTAGCAATAGGCAATAAGGAAGCAAACACCTGTATATACAGAGGTCCCGCTTCTTCCAGAGATACCAGAAATAGACACGGAGGCTGGCTTCAGTATAAAAATTGTTTCCTTTTACTGGAGATTCTTCACACACAAACAATACACACACACAATTATACAGCTTCTAGGAAAATTAGATAGACAATCAAGAGATGTTCGCATGAGCAGGAGATCATTGGGGGGCAATATTTACCTGTCCTGATGAGATGAGGCGTCCCAGTGGAAAAATAAGGGAGACTAATAAGGAAGGAGAATTATGCTAGGAAATAGAAATCGTGCTCTGAACCAGCAGAAGCATGTAGAAGACTCTGGCTGCAGTCCAAGAGTCTTAAAGAGGCAGCGTGGGTTTCAGGATAGCAAGAGCTAAAAGCTAAAGAGCCAGAAAGAACGTATAGAGGGTGAAGAAGGGGTGTAGAGAGAGCGGGGAGCATGGAGAGCGTGAGCACGTTGCTGGCTGCCCACTTTTGTATGGGGGCTCTGGGGGAAGGGCTTTGCTGGACACCTCTCTTGAGACCACCCCTTGGTGGTCCATTCCAAAAGTCACGTACGCAATGGGAAAAGGGCTTAGGGGTTGGTCAATGTTGAATTCTAGCTGAGCTTGTGACAGAGACACCTCAAGGGTCATTATGACTCATCAGCTAATACCTATTGTTTTCTTTGTCTCAGGGCTGCAGAACCAGTTCCTGGAATGGATGAGGAAGGTCAAGTCCTTTGTCAAGTGAAAGGCGGGAAAGAGTCTTTCGTGCCTTCGATGCAGAGAAGTGGGGGGGGGTGTTTGCCAGCGTGAATCTTTAATGGTGTTTGGAGTCCTTCGTTTAAACAGCAATGGCAGATGGCTGTTTTGGAGTATCTCATGTGTCTAGGGATACATCTGGAATGGGGCAACCTCAGGAACCACGTGCACATTGTCTCAGGCTCTTGCTGACGCATGTCTGACATCACAATCTGGTCACCTTACATCAGAGTCCCCTTTGCACATTTTACACACAGTTCATTTATGTCCATAAGAGAGCACAAAGCTCCTTACTGGGCAACACATGTAGTAGTGGAAATCCATGGTACAGGCAATTTCCTGTTTGGAAGTGACATCTATGTAGGAAATGCATATGTGCAAGTTAGCCTTGAGATGCTTTTGTGTACTAAATATCTGATAAAGGTACATACAAATGGTTGGATCCATTGTCCATCAGCAGAATTCACTAAAGGATAGAGGGTCTTTTCCTTGTTTCCATCCACCCAGCAGACAGGGAATTAGATGAATACTGTCTGTAGATTGTCACATTTTACAATCATGCACATTGGTTTATTTAAAAAAAAATTATTATATCTGCAGTGTACAAGCTCTAACGAGCCATAGCCAATTACTGTTTCCCTAGAAATGTGGGAAGAGCAGGAGAATTGGAGCCAGGACATTGGAGAGGTGAGCTGGGTATTACAGAGAGTCTGGGATTACTGGAGCCTTCAAACAGAACATGGGGTTCGTTGGCAAAGCCCATGTAGTGCTTCTGCACATAGCCTCTGTGGTCAAATATTTGGCAATATAAGCATGAGACACAATGAGCATTACAAGTGGAAGAGTACTTTTTTGTAATTTTGTGATTTTCACCACAAACATATATCTCTATATGGCTACAATCTCCACTGCTCCCTTAATCTTGCTCTGTATATTTCATGTATATTTTATGATTCAAGAAAACTTTAAAAATAAAGATTCTAATTTAAAGAATCCTTCAAGTCACTTAGAAGTTATATTATCATAAACATAAGCATTAGAAGCAAAATGAAAGCCAGCAAGTGTTGTGATTAGCTTGGTAGGCTAGTACTACAGAGGCATGTGTTCAAATCCCCATTCATGAGGGTCCAACTTGGAGTCTGGATCAGGATTATGGTATGAAGAAAGAGGGATGGTGCTATATGGCAAGAAAACCCCAATTCTAGGGGGGCATTTTAGGTTGGAGAAAAGGTAAAGATTTATCCACTTTCCCCTCAGGTATACATCCTGTTTAGGGTTGCTAGTCTCCAGGTGGTGGCTGGAGATCTCCTGGGATTACAACCCATCTCCAGGCAACAGAGATCAGTTCACCTGGAAAAAATGGACACTTTGGATGGTGGACTTTGTTCATACTATCTGAGTAGTGCTATCCTGGTACTAATACAACATTACTGTATAATAATCACTATATATATATAATGTGGTAAAGAGACTTATAACAAAGGGAATAAAGGGAAGGACCTTCTAAAATGGAACAGAAGAGTAATCAAGGAAAAATAGAAACAAAATACATCTTCCTTGTCAAAAGGGGGAAAAGGAAAGAATGAGAAGGAGAGATAAGAAATACATTTGTCTTGTTAGATGACCAGATGTTCCTCCTGTGCTCTGGAGAAAAAGGTGCTTTTGTTTTCTTCTTCCTCACCTGCACATAAAACACTGCTGAGAGCTGTTAAACCTTGCCTTCCATCCCCAGCATGCCATTCCATCAGCTAAGGACTCATTTTAAGTAGTTCAGCCAGAGGTCATTTCGGGGGGAACGCGGGGGAACACAGTTCCCCCGGGTGAGGTGCAGGGGGCGGGGCACATGACGAAGCCCCGCCCCCTGCTTCTGGCCACCCCGCTTCCCCCAGCCCTCATTCAGCCAGGAGGAGGCAGGAGAAGAGGGAGGGTAAGTTGCTCCCTCCCCGCCTCTCCCCACCCCTGCCTGGGGCCAGGGAGGGCCTTGGCGGGGCTTCCTTGCACTCCCGCTGGCCTTGCAGGTCCACCGCCGGGCCCCTGATGTCAGGGGGTGTGGCATATGCTAATGAGTTATGCTAATGAGTCCCCCTAGCTCTTTTTCTACAAAATGACCCCTGATCAGCTAACCAAGGATGTTTCCACCCCAGCCCATGCAGTCACTTGAGTCAATGATGGGCTAGTTTAGGAAGAGCCTTCTACCCTTAGGTGACTCAGGTTGCTTTCCAATGAGTTGGACCTCCTCAAGCAACTCACACTCTCCCTTGCCTAAGCTAGTTGTGGCCTAACCAGCTCCTTTTCCAGGATAATGTGAAACAGGCCAAAACGGGGAGGGGGGGATCCTGTCTGTGCCAATTTGATGGAGACCCAAAAAATTCTGCTTGGCTCCAAACAACAAGCAGCTAATCCTGTCTTCTCCACTGGGAGGGATAGTTCGTCCGCTTGCAGCAAAAGTGTGCTGCCAAGAGCAGAGTTAAGCTTATATGGCCTCCCAGCCCTTTACCTATTGGCTTAGAAGCTTGCCTCACTACATTTGATTAAGCCAATCATTCTCCTGTGCCTTATTTTTTTAAAAATAGGGCTTGTCACAAATCTGCATCCCAACCTAATTAGCTGGGAACTATAACTTATTTCCATGATTTACACTTGTTGTGGAAACTGTTTGTGGGACACTGATGTTTCCCACAACAATTGTAAGATGTAGTACAGTCCACTGTCTCTCAAAAAACATAACAATCTCTTTCATGGTAAGGCTGACTTCATTTGGGAGTGGGGGATGTTAGTGTTTAGCCTGTATCCTTCCAAAATGAAAAAAGCCAAGAAAGATTATTTTCATTAGTGCAAAAGAAAAACAAATAGCTATGTCACAGAAAGAGGAAGAAGACAAGATGTATCATTGTGCAATTTCTGAGAGAAAAATCAAGCGGTGATATCCTGAACGAACTGGGTTAGCCACAGAAGATGAGTGGGTGACCTTTCCACTGCTCCACAGCCAACAAGCAGGGAAGGAGTGTACATAAGCTCTGTACAGAGGACAGCCCACAAACCTAGAAGAAATTTATCTGAAACCAGTGGCTCATAATATGAGATGCAGAATCATTCAGTCAGTGTGAGGGCATGTTTTTATTATGTTCTGTGTCATTTCCCATGAAAAAGCATGCCTTTTCAGTTAGTTCGCTGTTAAATCAATGACACTTTGCTTTTTACTGGAAGAAACAACAGGAAGAAGCACTATGACATATAAACAGAACCTAATCATAGACCGCCACCCACAGAAACATAAACCTGTATCCTTAGATTAACCCAAACACAGACATCAAATACATTTATTCGTGTTTTGTGTGTCACATAATGGGAAACAAAAATATAGACAAAGATCTGAGTTCATAGTAAATGACATTGTGCATAAATTCACATGGAAGTGCTATAATCTATCCAGCTCAAGCTATCTTGCCCTGGTACATTCATGAATTCTAGCACGAGATGAACATCTATGGGACAAAAAGGTTAAAGCTACGTGTGTTTTGAAAGGCAAGTCCAATACAAGCATTCCAATCCAGCTATTTCTAAGGATGCAGCTGGCTGATGTAGATAGCTTCAACAAATACTAACTTATCTTGGTATAAATGCAACCATTGGAAAACTAATTATAAGTCAGTAATTATTTTGTCAAGTGGTAATGAGAATTCTTAAACTTTAAAACATTGACTTACACAAAATTAGAAAACCATAACATTTCACACATCTATATCCAACATACATATTTTGGGTTGGAACCAGCCAGTTTTTCACTCAATCTTACACAATGCACTCTGTTCACTGAATTATGGTCTTTGACTACAGTAAACATACTATTCTATTCTACACAGTTCTTCTCCTTGCTATAGTCCCTGTCCCCCAAAGCTTTTGTACATGCAGATCCCATGAGCCTCAATAGAGCCATTTTTAGAAGGCAAGGGATACACTCCCCTTTTCCTTTTATACAAGCTGAAAAGCTGGTTGGATCCAACTGACCAAGTTGTAATTATACATTTTAAATTACACCAATCCTAGTCTGATATCATACTATAGCATTTATAATAATTTTCTTTCGTTCAATATAAGATCCAAACGTATCAAAGTAGTATTTGTACTTAAAACCCCATGAATAGAATCAAATATATTTCAATACCTCATAGTTAATCTTATCTAAAGGACCTGATCAGGATAGTGCCAACTTGTCTAATTTTGTCAAATCTTGGAAGCTAAGTAGGGTTGGCCCTGGTTAGTATTTGAATGGGAGATCACCAAGAAAGTCCAGGGTTGCTATACAGAGGCAGGCAATGACACACCACTTCTTGCCTGAAAACCCTACAGGGCTGCCATAAGTCTGATGTGATCTGACGGCACTTTCCACCACCAAAAGGGTATAATAAAAATAGATCAACTGACCAAGGAACAAATTCTCTCTTTCCCACACATGCTTTCAAGTCATGATTTTTTCCAGTAGTATTGCCAGTCAAACTTTACAGAGCCAGTCTCTTTTTTAGCACTACTTGTTTTTTTCATGTCTGAGCTATTAATATTCTTGCTGCTTTCTTTTAGTTATTTCTTTTTTAAAAAACAAAAATGTTGGAAAAAACAGAAAAGGTATTCTTGCTGCATTTATCAAGTTTCTAATTAAGCTGCTGTTATTTAGAATTTTGTCACAGACAGGGGTCATTTCGTAGAAAAAGAGCTAGGGGGACTCATTAGCATAACTCATTAGCATATGCCACACCTCCTGACATCACCGGAAGTGTGTCCTCCCCACAGCCAGCGGGCACCAGCAGGGAGCTCCAGGCCCCGCCCTCCCGCACCTCACCCGGGGGGATGGCGTCCCCCCGCGTCCCCCCCCCAAATGACCCCTGGTCACAGACCAAGTATACACATGTGACAAAATGTGTGCTTAAATGGGGTACCATGGCACAATCTGAGAAGAAGAGGGCAGTGGGGGAGCTTACAAGGCTGAAACAGTAAGAGAAAGCTTATCTGCTGGAGGAGATAACCAAGTCCATTTAAGAGAGTGATGAGAAAGAAGACAGACCTGTACAGATGGCAGCTGAATAGGCACAGATTCTTCCCAATGCCTCGATGATTCTTCCTGGGTCCCCTGATTGTAGCCCTCTAATTCGTAGCCTTCAAGATTATGTGCAACTCCCCTCCCGCTCTCCTTTTATCATTGTGGGTCACATAAGTAAGTTGTGGAGGCATGCAAAGGAACGTTCACAAAATCAATATTTTTATATAAATATGCTGACTTTTAGTGCTATGAACGTTCCTCCCAAGGGCCCTTGTTCATATCAGGGCCACACTGGGATAAGAGGGAGACGGGTTTCACTAACTGAAACCAATTGCTCCCACTGTTGTTGTTTGTGTGTGTGTGTGTGCACGCGAGAGTGAGTTTTAAATTGTTTGCTAGATACAAAAGACCAATAGAGATGCAATTTAAAAATGAAACAAAAACATATAAATGATTGTTATTTTATACATCAAAACCCTACCATGTGTATTATATAAAACATAATCAAATGACGTTATGTTCATTTCCTTTTATTTTGAACCCAGTTTCAAATGAACACAAAGCAATTATAGTTGTTTACGCCTAGCCTCCTTTGCGAAATTCAAAAAAGGGTTTCCAGTAAACTCCAAAAGTTGGTTCTGTCATTTATGATTTCTTAACAATTTCAATTAATTTTGAAACTCTGGCAACTTTGCAGATCTTAACTCATATTTTAATGGATAGACTTTTAAAATCTTGAGCACTGCTGACCATGGTTATTTTTTTTTTGCAGCTGACCACAGATCCAACACCATATTATAATATTGATAAACAACATAATGATTAACAAGCCTAAACAAAATGACTTTAAGATCCACTAGTAGCTTGGCACCTACCATTCAGTTCATCTGTGTCATGATTTTCCTCCTCCTTGAACATTGCCTCCACATATGTAAATATTTTGCTGAGCTTTGCCCACATTTCCAACATTTGTTAGAATTACTCCCATGCATTTGATTTAATGTAAGTACCTTAAATGTTAAAAAAATCAGTCACTTTCATGTATTTTATACAGACTGCATTAACTGATCTTTTCCCACTCAGAATAATTAATTCTTGTGCTCAACATTTTCCCCATCCAAGTTAAAAATTAAGTTTAGCAGCACACTGTTTTTCCAAATGAAACAGGTAACGCTTGTATCTTTTGATCTGAATATTAGTTCTTCCATCTTTGGCAATATAATTCTAAAACATTGTCTTAGGTTTATACATTCCAAGAATAGAAAATATTGAAACCATACAGGACTATTATACATTTTGTTTCGTATTTGTTCTAAAGAACTACATTGTTTATCTGTTATAACATCAATAGAATGTGTAGCGTTGTAGTTTGACCAGACAGAAGAATAAACTGAATTTTTAAAATGAAAGTTAACAGAAAGATATTAATGCATCAACAAGAAAATTAGGATAGTTCATATTATCCAATCATATTCTCTTGCAATACCAAGCAAAGTGAGAAAATGGTACTAACAGTTCGGGGGGGGAGGCAAATTGGAATAGGGAGCTGACTGACCCCTACGTTGGCATAACTCAGATTTAGGCCAGTGTAAGGGGTGTTTACACAGGGCACGGGGCACAAGCAGGGCTTCGCCTCAAACTTCCACTGGTGCAGCTTCACCACAGCCGCACGCTGGAGGAGTGATGGCATGAACCCCTGTGCATCTTACTGTTTGTGATCACTGACTGATTTGTCCACTGTATATAGTTGACTGTCTAGTGGTGTTCAGCAACAACAGGTCAGGGGGAGAAAGCAGGACTCCCATCCGGACAAAGAATGCACGTGCATAAAACACTGTTAATTGCACTAGAACAAATTTAGAGTCCAGTGGCACCTTTAAGACCAACAAAGGTTTCTTCAAAGTATGAGCTTTTGTGTGCATGCACACTTTTTCAAATACTGCATTGTACTGTACTGCTTTGTTTAAATACATAACAAGTAGCCTCATGAGCAGGATCAGAGTGTTCCTGAACTAGGGGGTTGCCAACCTGGATTTGGAAATACCTGGAGATTTGAGGGTAGAGCCTGGGTGAGTGGGGTTTAGGGAGGAGAGGGACTTCGGTAGGGTATAATGCCATGCAGTCCACCTTCCAAATCAGCTGTTTTCTACAAGAGAAGTAGAACAAATATTTTAAATAAATAAATAAATAAATAAATAATCTGGAGATCGGTTGTAATTCTGGATCTCCAGTCTTCACCTGGAGGTTGGCAACCCTATCATGCGCAGCCAGATTTATTTATGAAAATAAAGAAATAAATTACTGAAAATGGCTCCCTGTTCATGAGCAGTAAACAGATTATGAGATTCATGCATACAAAAAACATTCACTGTAGAAATTAAGGATATAAGGTTGCTCCATTTAAAGCATGAATTCTCATCCATGAGAAGAGGTTTTGATGGGATAAGTTCCAAAAACCACCCTGACGTAGGGAGCTGTAAATCATATTGCTGACATTAGAAAAATATCCACGTAACATTTACATGGAGATTTATGGTCCTATTGGTTTTTCTAAGTAAGCATACCGTTGATACTTTACTTGTTGAACCACTTCATGCTAGAATAAAGAATTTAACAGAGAATGGAAGTTCCCTTTTCTTTTCCATCCCCATGGACTAACAACAGGACCCCAAATAAATGGAGAAGGAGAATGACATTTATAGTGACAGTACAGACTCTCAAAATGGAGGAGCTGGAAAACTAATCTCAGCATTTTGAATCCTGACTCTAAGACCCTTTCAAATCAGGTTCAGATGCTATATAGCAGGTCTTCAGCTTTATACCACCGTTTCTGAAGTACCAGTCCTCTCCCAGTTTGGTGTAGTGGCTAAGAGCGGCAGACTCTAATCTGGAGAACTGAGTTTGATTCCCCACTCTTCCACATGCAGCCCAATGGGTGACCTTGGGTCAGTCACAGTTCCCTCAGAGCTGTTCTCTCACAATCAGTTCTTGAAAGAGCTCTCTCAGCCCCATCTACCTCACAGGGTGTCTGTTGTGGGGAGGGGAAGGGAAGGAAACTGTAAGCTGCGCTGAGACTCCAAGTGAAGGGCAGGGTATAAATCCAACTGTTCTTCTTCTCCTTCTCCTTCTCCTCCTCCTTCTTCCACCAGCACTATGTAAACTCCTTAGATTGCCATTTGATTGCTAATTGCAACCAGCCAGAACCCTCCAACACTCTAAATAGGTTTGTTTTTTACCACGCTCTCAGCATGGTTTGAAACTAGATTTGCAAATGTTTTGCTTGTGGGCAGTCTCACACTTATTGTCTGCAGCTCTTCTTCTTTACTTGCCTTACCTTATCTATCCAACTCACCTAACAGGGAGAAAAATAACTTACTGAAGAGGTGGTTTGTTTGGCTGACGTGATCCTAGAATGGGAGAGGGCACCTGTAAAGTTTTACTCTCGGACATTCCAGTCTTGTGCATCTGGCTGGCCTGTTACCTGATTCTTTCAGGTGGAGATGCTGAGGACTGAACCTGGACTTCCTGTATGCAAAGTAGATGCTTTACCACTGAGCAATGGCCCCTCCCCTGCTTCAAAGTGCAATGTTTAGAAGTAACCTAATGAAACTATATGGAAGCTGCTTCACATGACGGTGTTGCCACATAAAGAAGTGGCCAGGAGTGCCTTTTACCAGCTTTAACTGGTTAGCTAGCTTCAGCCTTTCCTGTGTAGAAAAGATCTGGTCACTGTGAGGCATGCCCTGATTATATCAAGATTAGATTGCTGCCATGCGTTCTATGAGGGGTGCCCTTGAGAAGAGTTCAGAAGCTTCAGTTAGTACAGAAGGATGCAGCCAGGATGTTGACCGGAGTGTGTCGCAGAGATCATATCACTCCAGTACTGGATCATCTCCACCGGCTCCCAATTTGTTTCTGGGCACAATTACATGTGCTGATCTTGACCTTCAACGCCCTGTACTGCAGTTTGGGACCGATATGCCTGAAGGGCCGCCTGTTCCCTTGTGAATCTGCCCAACCACTATGGTCATTGTAATGTATTCAGATGCTGCCCTGAATGCATTAGGAGGTATGTAAAT
>NW_015169794.1:590310-593356 GCF_001447785.1 Gekko japonicus
TTGAGTCTCGCCTCCAACATTCTAAACAGTTTGCTGTTCCTCTCCCCCCCATAGCCAGTCAGAACACAGAGGTTATTTCCATATGCGGCCTCATTGGCCTTTGCCTTGGAACACAGAGGTCATTTGCATTTGCAGCTTGATTGGCCTTTGCCTCTAACATTCTAAACAGTTTGCCGTTGCTGTTCTGAGGTAAAATGTGTTCTGAGGAAAAATACATTTCCCCTTAGTGCCTGTTGGGGGAAACCATTGTTGTCAATCTCCAGGTGAGGCTAGAGAGCACTCAGAATTACAACTGCTTTCCAGATGGCAGAGATCAGTTCCCCTGGAGAAAATGGTGGACTCTGTCTTTATATCCTGCTGAGATGGCCCCTGTTTAACAGCCAATGTGACGTAGCACTCAGGGCTTCAGAGCATGGGAGAGGTTGCAGGTGTGTGGGGGTGGAAAGCTGAAGAGTGAGGGGAAAATAAAAGTAGGTTGATGATTGGCTGGGAAGGAGACAGGGTTGCCAACTCCAGGTGGGAAATTCCTGGAGATTTGAGGGATGGAGACTGGAGAGGGTGAAGTTTCAGGAGGCATGGGACCTCGGACAGGTACAAAGCCATAGACTCCACCATCCAAACCAACTATTCCGTTCTGGGGAACCATTCTTGCCAATCTCCAGGTGGGGCTGGAGATCACTCAGAATTACAACTGCTCTCCAGAAGGGAGGGAGGAGGAGATGGGAAGCTGAAGTCAGAGGGGCAGATAAAGGTAGGTTGATGTTTGACTGGAAAGGAGATAGGGTTGCCAACTCCAGGTTGGGAAATTCCTGGAGATTTGACGGGAGGAGCCTGGAGAGGGTGTGGTTTGAGGAGGGGTGGGACCTCAGACAGGTACAATGTCATAGACTCCACCTTCCAAACCAGCCATTCCCTCCTGGGGAACCATCATTGCCAATCTCCGGTGAGGGCTGTAGATCACTCAAAATTACGACTGTTCTTTAGGTAGAAGAGATCAGTTCCTCTGGAGAAAATGGTGGACTCAGTGTCATTATACCCTGCTGAGGTCGCCACAGCAAATTGACACTGAGTGCCCAAGGCCGGGGCACCTGCCCAGAGCCTCTTTCTAGAGCTCGTTGTATTTATTTCCACAATGGGCTTTATTACATAAAATACAAGTCACAACTCTCAATAATCCCTGATGGCAGCACAAGAATACCAACTACAGTGACTGCTGCAACAATGTCAGGGAGGGCACAGAGCAGCTGGTACTGGAGCCAAGTTGATCTCGGTTGTGCCCTAAGGTGATGGTGCATAATTGCATTTCCACTTGCACCAAAGGCCTAAAGCAAGCAGAAAGTTTGAATTCACTTGTTTTAGTCCTCACAACATCCCTGCAAGATATGTAAATATTATTATCCCTCTGTTACGGGGGTGGGGGGAAGACTGATGCTGAGAAAGAGGCTTGCCTGAAGCCACCAAGCAAATTCATGACAAAGGTGAGATCTGAACCAGTGGTTATCTGATTCATAGCTCCAACTGTAAGCCACTGTGGTTGCATTCATATAGCAAGGATTCTCCATTTCCCTGTCATGGCCTCCATGAATGCAGAGGCATCCGGAGGCATCCACACTGCCAGCGGAGCATCCATGTGGGATTTTTATGCACATATTCTTTAATCAGCTGCCATTTACCCTATCATTTCCATTTTTCTCCTAACAGCTCTGCAATGAGAAGGGCTAGCTTTACTTTTTTAAAAGAGGAAACGAATAGATCATGGTAGTGGATCATTATAACAGTACTGTGCTATAGCAATGAAAATGCTGCCCATGTGGGTGGGGCCTTCTACGATCCGCACCTTCCCAAAGAGATGCTCACTAATGCACATGGACTATGTTCTTTCTGAAAAGATCATACCAAACCAGTTTGATAAAGAACATATCAAGGATGGTGAAAGCCTGAAAAGTAGATGATTAGAATACATTGTGTGGATGCCCCCCACTCCAAGCTGTTGCAATGTGGAAGCCAAGATGGAGAGGAACCTCTGTGTGGATGCAGTCTATTCTACACCAGCTCTCATCAAGAAATGTCACCATGGCCCTGACCTGGATAGCCCAGGCAATCCCAGTCTCATCAGATCTCAGAAGCTAAGCAGGGTTGACTCTGGCAAATATGTGAGACTTTTTTGAAATACCATGTCAGTAGGATAGGGGCAGGCTTTATTCAGCCACCTCTCTGAATATCCTCCAGGCCCCCAGTAGGGGTCAGCCACCAGAGCTCACCATGACTTCCAGGTATACACACACTCGCACGCAGATATAAAAAACTAGGAATAAGGCCCGTTGTGGAAATAAATACAACGAGATCTAGAAAGAGGCTCTGGGAGAGTGCTCTGGCTTTGGGCAAACAGTGTCAATTTGTTGTGGTGACCTCAGCAGGGTATAATGACAGAGTCCACTGTTTTCTCCAGAGGAACTGATCTCTGCTACCTGAAGAGCACTTGTAATTTTGAGTGATCTCTAGCCCTCACCTGGAGATTGGCAACAATTGTTACCCAGGACAAAATGGTTGGTTTGGAGGGTGGAGTCTATGGCATTCTACCTGTCTGAGGTCCCACCCCTCTGCAAACCCCACCCTCTCCAGGCTCCACCCCTCAAATCCCCAGGAATTTGCCAGCCTGGAGTTGGCAACTCCATCTCCTTCCAAGCTAACCATCAACCTACCATTATCTGCCCCTTTGACTTCAGCTGACTTCTGCCCTCCCTTCTGCAGAGCAGTTGTAATTCTGAGTGGTCTCCAGCCCTCACCTGGAGATTGGCAACAATGGTTCCCCATGAGGGACTGACTGGTTTGGAGGGTGGAGTCTATGGCATTGTACCTGTCTGAGGTCCCACCCCTCCTCAAACCTCACCCTCTTCAGGCTCCATCCCTCAAATCTCCTGGAATTTCCCATCTGGAGCTGGCAACCCTGTCAGGACTGGCCCCAATGTGTTTTCTCCCAAAGGCCAAAATAGGTAACAGGACCAAGCTTAGTTGCCTACCAACAGGCACTGAGGGGAAAGTAGGG
>NW_015169794.1:593723-638657 GCF_001447785.1 Gekko japonicus
TATCATTTTTTGCCTTGTGGTATTCTGCTTGTGGTGTGATCTGTCTTTTTTGTGGTGTGGCAGATTGTGTTATTGGGTTTGTTTCTTTTGAAGGGGAAGTGATGTGTTGTGAGTGAGGACATATTTTACCTCAGAATACACCAGGTCCCATATGCAACTGACAATTCCAACTGTCTTGCGAGGGGGGGGGAGTTTGAGGTGTGGAATGGAGTGAAGTCCAATCAGCTTCCATATGCAAATGACCTTGAAACGCTGGCCCAATCAGAGAAGAGTGGGCTGAAGCGGCCCAGCCGTAAAAGGCCCGTCCCTGCGCTCAGTCTGCAGATGGTTCTCTCCAGTCAGAGGCCCAGAGCAGACTGAACCGAACACGCTGGCCGGGGCTGACGTGGGCGGGTCTACACAAAGCAGCCAGCCAACCCAGCCAGCGTCTTCTGACTGACAGTTCAAGCCTCCAAACACTGTTGGTGTGCATTGGAACGTTGGGCCCCACTATGGCTTTATATATAAGGGAAAGATACCAAAAAAGAAAGAAACATCACCATGAACTGAATAGTGCAATGTGAACCAGGTATGGGTAGTCAGTGAACACTGGTGGTGGTGGAAAGTGTCGTCAAGTCTCAGCCAACTTATGATGACCTCATAGGTTTTTTCAAGGCAAGAGACAAACAGAGGGAGTTTGCCATTGCCTGTCTCTGCATAGGCTGCTGGTGTGATGGTTAAAGTGTCAAGCTAGCATCTGGGAGACCCAGGTTTGAATCCCCAGTCTGCCATGAAAGATAGCTGGGTGACCTTGGGCCAGTCACACTCTCGGCCTAACCTACCTCACAGGGTTTGGGGAGGCTAAAATGGAGGAGGGGAGAATGATGCAAACCACTCTGGGTCCCGACTCCCCATTGGGGAGGAAGGCAGGATATAAATAAAGTCAATTTAAAAAATATATCCATAACTGATGGCAGGGTTTTGTTCATTTTTTTGAGCTGCCATTGCTGCTGTGTACTGTAGTCTGTATTACCCATTTGAAAGCCACAAAATAGGCTGATGATGCAAGAAAGACTGTAAAGACCATGCAGATTTACTGAGCCAAGAATCCCAAGAGCCAAGATTTAGGACCATATAGCCCTTCAGGAAAATATTATATGCCAAAATTAGGGTTTTTTAAAGGATATTTCATTAGCCATTGCCTTTCTGATGGGATGAATTCCTGGATTAGGGGAATGAACAGTATGCAGACGGAGAGCGATTTCAGCTAAGCATACCTTTATTTAGTTCAGGACAAAGACAAGGGACCAGCTCGCAGGCTGGTTTATATACGTTCAGAAAACCCGCCACCAAGTACACCTAAACACACCCCCTACTCCCGATAGGCTATTTACAGTAACCGGGCGACCATTGGTCTCCCGGCTGAGAAGCTGGCCCTTTGATTGGGCCGGCTAGGATCCTACGGACCCATTGTCTTTGGACATGAAGCTATTGAAGAGTTGGGCCTGGCCAGCCCGGGCAAGTCCGGGCATGTCAGGCTGAATACATTACACCCCTCCCCCCTTGGTCCAGAAGGCACCCACAGACGAAGTCCTTCAGGTAGGCGGGTGGCTTCTTGGGGCGCGTATCCATAACTGATGGCAGGGTTTTGTTCATTTTTTTGAGCTGCCATTGCTGCTGTGTACTGTAGTCTGTATTACCCATTTGAAAGCCACAAAATAGGCTGATGATGCAAGAAAGACTGTAAAGACCATGCAGATTTACTGAGCCAAGAATCCCAAGAGCCAAGATTTAGGACCATATAGCCCTTCAGGAAAATATTATATGCCAAAATTAGGGTTTTTTAAAGGATATTTCATTAGCCATTGCCTTTCTGATGGGATGAATTCCTGGATTAGGGGAAGGAAAGTAGTTTCATATCATGAATTCCCTGCTTGGAAATTCACACAGTCAGCCGCACAGACATACCCCAAGACAAGCTAGGCTTGCCTGGTAGGAATGACACATTTCCAGATGAGACTTCAAAGAAATGAACAGGAAAATCTGTGATTTCATCATAACCAACAGAAACTTCTATAATCCTATCTGTATCCCAAACATCTGCATATTTTAGCATCAATGAATCATTACTGCCAGGAATGTTCTAGTTGACAAAGCAGTTCTTTTTCAGTATTTATTTACCTTAAAAGAACGGGTTCCTCAAATAATCATAACTTCCCTTTACCCTTTTAAGACCTTGCCATGCTCACAGCCAATGCTCCTTCTAAACTGCGGAGTCTTGTGAGCAAAAATTCTACTTTGTGAGCTACTGGCATTAAAGTTGTGAGCAAGTTATTTGGCTCTGGAGCCATCCTTCCTGAACTAAGTGAGCCAGAGGCTAAAAAACTGTGAGCTAGCTCACACTAACTCAGTTTAGAGAGAACACTGTTCACAGCCATAGTAGCTAAAGAATTATTTTTTTTCTGGATCACTTAACTGTGAGAAGAATGGTAGCAATCTTGACAAATCCACCCTGAGCAAGAGGGAATCTTGGGCTGAGAAAGTTGAGATTTGGAACAATATTACTTGGGGAATGCCCCACAAATCCTTTTTTGAACCAGAAATGTTTCTATTCTAAAAACAAGATCACTTCCTTTAAATGAAAATCACTTCAGTTTTTTAAAACTGTATTTGAAAAAAGAACTATAGAAAATTCATGTTTGTAGGGGCAAAAAGCCACCTTATCTTAATTTCACCAGAGATGAAATTGCACAAATCAGCCTTTTATCCTCCAGAGTGAAGACCTCTTTTATTGAGTTTTATTGAAGATATTCTTACGAGAACATTAATAATCAAATGGTGTTGACTACTTCTATTTGCTCTTCAGTACATCAGTTTTTGGAGCTGCGGTGGCTCAAGTGGTTAAGACGCTGAACTGCAGGCTGTGGAAGGTCAGTAGTTCAGCAGTTCAAGACCCGGCTGCCACAAGACAGGGTGAGCTCCTGTCTCTAGTTCCAGCTCCTGCCAACCTAGCAGTTCGAAAGCAAGAAATTGCAAGTAGATAAATAGGTACCACTTCGGTGGGAAGGCAACAGCGTTCCGTGCGCCTTGGTGTTTAGTCATGCCGGCCACATGACCACGGAAACATCTTCGGACAGTGCTGGCTCTTCGGCTTTGAAACGGAGATGAGCACCGCAACCCTAGAGTCGGATTCGACTGGCTTTCGAGCAAGGGAACCTTTACCTTTTTACATCAGTTTTTAGACTCCAAGATTCTTATCCTTTGCACACTGATGGGAGGGAGGGAGGGAGAGGAAGGAAGGAAGGAAGGAAGGAAGGAAGGAAGGAAATTTTGAGTTGTCTGACATATATTTCAGACTCATATCCAACTCCTTCAACATTTCAAAGGCATTCATTTTTCTATTACTGTTATTTTTAAAAGTTTAATTGATAACAGTAACATTATAATCAACACAAAGTAAGTCTTACAGACAAAGCAAATAATTCAGGCTAAATTTAGGATGTATGCCCTAACATAAAACAGGAATCACAGACCTATTGACAATGTTGTGGTACTAAACTGAAATTACTGCTTATCTATATATTTCATAGCAAGAGGTACAACTGAGAACTTTCGATAGTTTAGCCATTTATTTCATTTGGAGCCATGGGTTCATCATGCACAAGCAGGTCTCCCAGTTCATATCCCAAGATCATTCTAAGCTTGAATCTGATGCTCAGTCTGTAGTCTTGGTTTGTTAGTGATTACCCAATTCAGTCATGCATAAGAACTAGGTTATTCCATGATCAACCAAGGCTTTCCAGAGCAGACCCCGGCATAATCAGTCATTACTGAGACAACATGGGATCTTGACAATGTGGAAACAGTCCCATTTTAACACATTTATTGGTTTGTTTGGTTGGTTGGTTGGTTATTTATTAGATACTTATACCCTACCTTTCATTTTGGCCCAAGTTTGAAGCCTTCATCCAATCTAAAGAGCCTTTCTCCAAAGTAGGTAGTTCTTCCACTGGATGAAGAGCCTCTTAAATTGGAGGAAGGCTTCCTAGGCTGGAGGAAGTCTATGTGGAGGATGACTGGGGTGTCTGCAAGAGCCATTGCTAATTGAAACATGCTTACAGCTTTTGGCAGCTACTCAACACACTCTAGTTTCTGCACAATCAGGACTTATGCAGGTACCTTTTAGTAACTTGTAAATAAATAATTGAATGCTAGATTTTCATACCATTGACTACACAAGGATAAATATGTATAAATCATGGTTTAACTGGCTCATGGATCATACTTTTACATATTAATATCTTTTCGCCTCATCTGCATTATGGGAATAATAGTATCTCTACCTCACAGGATGTTTCATCAATGAGAATATTAAAGAATTTGAGGGGTCGAGGTAGTGCTATCCTGGCAGCTGTGTAAATACTTTTACTGGACCCTATGTGCTTCAACAAAGACCACCCAACAGAATTGTAAGGGTAACCTCTGTAGGTCACCATTCACCTGGACTAGATTTTGAAAAGACAAGCTAGGTCTTGCTTTTGTATCCCACTATGAATCTCCTGAGTTACCCAATTTTCCTGCCACCCCCCTTCCATAACTGTTACTTTTGTATTTTCTTGTTGAGCACAAATCCCCATTTTGATATTGTGCATAATAGAAATTCTCTTCACTTTCTGGAACTCATTACGGATTTGATACTTTCCTACCATATCAAAAGGCCTGAAACGAAAGGGGGGGGGCCTTCCAGCTGTCGCCTTGAGTTTGCAATTCAGTGTTGAATGTTAGGAAGGAATTGCATTTGGTGAATATCACTTTCCAAGTCTGCAAAGCAACACTTCATCATCCTTAGGTCAACTCTCAGGTGTCTCCCTATGCCATTGAGTTGTCCCTCATGTAATGTTAGCATCAGTAACCCTGTCAGAAATATATTAAGCTTTATTGAGGTCAGAAACCGCACAAATGAAAACTCTGACCATTTTTGATATCTTTACAGGGTGATACAAATGTGTTTGGGTGGAAAGAACCTTATTGGCCAAGAACACACTAAAAAGCTAGCCTGCAGCGAAGCTAGCAAGATGCATTAGTGTGGACAGAAGCCAGGTAGCTTGGCTAACAAGCAGCACCAGTTCAATGTTGGGATAAGAACTTGTTGCAGGCCATTAATCAGGCTGGTACGCTGGAAACTCTCAAACACAATTATATGATGGATGCAGAAACATAATATATTTCCACTACAGTAATCTCAGATTGACTCTGCAACCAAAAGTTGAAAGGTAGCCATCCCCTTCGACTCTCAAGTAAATTGCTGCCCAGCTCACATTTATGTTGTAGTGTGTTCGTTTAAATACTTTCTTGTTGATTTTTTAAAAAAAAAAATAGATTTGCAGAAACTCGGCCTGAGTTTCGTCTTTGAATGATCTTTTACAGCTGCTGGAACCGCTTTCAACTTTACCTGCCAGATCAGTAGGATGTTCTTTGGAAGAGAGTAGCTGTAAAAACATTCCAAGAAGATTTAGCAAGTACTTTTAATTGGCAGCTGGATTATCTACAATTCTGATTTTATGGGGTATTAAAGAGAGGCTACGCCCAGACAAAGGCACCCATCCCCAGACAGTGCCATTGCTCTGAACAAGGGTCATTGTACTGTTCCTGTGGGGGCAAGAAGAAAAGCAACAATGATCGAGCCCTCTCCAACACTTTGCACACAGTAGACTCTTGGTCTGTGTAGATCTGTCAAATAGCATGACTTCCTAGACTGTTTCACTTATTTATTTATTTATTTATCCTTGGATTTATATCCCACCCTACCCCGAAGGTTCAGGGCGGCTGACAAGGGCACAATGTGCCAAGATTATAACAATAAAATGCATAGTATAAAACAATTAAATCCAATAAAAATGTACAATACAAATTTAGACAAAGATGGGTAGATCTTAAACCCAGCGGTAGCTTCCTGAAATCTATCATCCACTTCATGCCAGGGACGCCTCGCCCCCCAGTGGGATCCAGACAATCATGGTGATAGTACGACAGTGCATAGAAGGCAATGGTGGAATAGCAGTGGCGGCGGCTCCTACTCAAAGGCCTGGTGGAAGATCTAGCAGGCCCTGTGGAACTGAGAAAAGTCCCGCAGGGCCCGGATCTCCTCCGGGAGCTCCTTCCACCAGGTAGGAGCCGCCACCAAAAATGCCCTGGTCCTGGTCGCCACAAATTTAACATCTCTGGGGCCTGGAATTTCCAGGAGATGACAACTCCCTGACTGTAGTGCCCTTGGGGGAACATATGGAGAAAGGCGGTCCCTCAGGTAGACTGGACCCTGGCCATAAAGGGCTTTAAAGGTCAGAACCAGCACTTTGAAGCAAATCTGGTACGCTATCGGCAGCCAGTGCAGCGCTTTCAGCACAGGCTGAATATGGTCCCTCCTCGAGAGACCCATCAACAGCCTGGTTGCAGCATTCTGCACTAGCTGCAGCCTCCGGATTTGCGACAATGGCAGCCCCATGTACAGAGCGTTACAGTAGTCTAGCCTTGAGGTAACCATCGCATGGATCACTGTGGCCAGGTCCTCACGACTAAGGTAGGGGACCAACTGCCGAGCCAGCAGAAGATGATAAAAGGCTGCCCTGGCAGTAACTGCCACCTGGGCCTCCATCGTTAAAGAGGTACCAAAGGCACCCCATCAAAGGTCGGGAGAGGGAGCCCCAGTCCTGGGCCTGAGTCGCCTTTGTATATACTAATTGTATATACTAGAGAGTGGCAACAAGCTGCAATGTGATAAACAACAGCCGCCACCACTCTCCTCTCTGAATCTCAAATAGAGGCCAATATCAAAACATTGGTGCCATCATGCACACTGATTTGAATAAAATAAGTGTTGGGATAGCAATAGCAATGGATCACACACTACAAAAGTCAAGAGGTATTTCAGGGGTTAATTCAGTTGCAAAAGATGGGGTGATGTTGCATACTAACTAATCAGGGCCTAGAAGTTTCTTCTCCTAGCCACATTGTCAATTTTGTTACTCATTTGTCCATACTGCTTGGGTCTTCTCCTAGCCACATTGTCATTTTTGTTACTCATTTGTCCATACTGCTTGGGTCTTCTCCTAGCCACATTGTCATTTTTGTTACTAATTTGTCCATACGCCAGGCTGCAAAAGGAGCTCCAAAGAGACTGCGGGGGTATGCCACCCTGAGCCCATTCGCGGGGAGGCCGGGTTATAAATTTAAATAAATAGAAAGAGCAAAACATATCGGGGGGGGGGGAACCCAAACGTAAAAGGGAAAAACAAGGGGTCCCCCCCCCTTTCCACATATGTTTTGCTCCCTCTTGGACTATGCCACCCTGAGCCCATTCGCGGGGAGGCCGGGTTATAAATTTAAATAAATAGAAAGAGCAAAACATATCGGGGGGGGGGGAACCATAAAGTAATAGGGACAAACAAGTGACAAAAATGACAATGTGGAAGCAATGACGGCCCCAGGTTTTTTTGCCCACTAGGTGAGGATACATTCTGGCGGGGGGGCCCATGTGGGGCGGGACAGGGGTGGGCGCCAGAGCTGCAGCAGGCAGGCTGAGGGGGCAAGCTGCAAATACATGCGGGCAGCGGGATCGCTCGAGGGGAGGTGGGGCCTGTGCCAGGCTGCAAAAGGAGCTCCAAAGAGACTGCGGGGGTAAGGGCGGCAGAGGGCGAGTGGCCCTTTCCTATCATCCCGGGCTGTTCCCCACACCTGTCCCCCCTGCCTCCTTCTCTTTCTGTCTGGGGGGCTGCAAAGAGGGGAGTCTCTTGCCAGGGACAGAGCAAGAAGCTGGCAAGGGAGGCTTGCTGTGCGGGGTGAGGAGGGGATGAGGCTGGCCAGAATGGCGCCCTCGTCAAGCCATCACCCTAGGCGACAGTCTAAAATTTAGCAATAACAGGCCAGCCCTGTGTGGAAGAGCCTAGTTTTCTGTTTTGCTTGGTCTTTCCTTTGGTGCTTCTTGGATCTGCTGCAGACTAGGAGAGAGGTCTGCAGCGTTCCTATCTAGTTATCTGTTCTGAGTGTCTGAAAGTTAAGTAAAAGTTTACTTCTTGAAAGAATCTTGAGCCTGAACTCATTGTTTAATTACAAAACTGCAACATCTATTAGTGAGAAGACACACGTTGCTTAAAAAACAAACAATTGTTCAACAAAATCTGCATTAGCCATCTGACAATCCCAAACTGCCTGTGTCTGGACATTATATGATGTGGCTCTCTTTATTAAATCATGCGACATAACGGATGTGTGTTTCTGATGTACATGAAGTAAAAGACATAAATCATCAAATTGCAACTGTATAAACCAGTGAGGAAATGAACTAAATCGTTCTATTATGCAGTGGAGCGGGGGGATCCTAAAGCAAGACTCAGCCAGCTAGATTTAACATTTGATGTTGCTGGATCAAGCTGGGTTTTGAGGGGAGGGGACATCCTGATAATACGTCTTGGGGTTTTTTGTGTTCTTTTGCTTGATTTCTGGCCTTAACATGAATGCTATAAAGAAGGTAGCATCTGACCCTTAAACTCTTCAATCTTCGGTTGCACATTTATGAAGATATCAAAGTCCTTGGGGCAGGTCAGGATGCAAAAGAGAGGATGTTGAAGCGAACCCCAAACAACAGAGCCTGTTAAGACAACAGCCTTTCATGTACATTTCCTGCTTGTGAACTCTTGAATTTAGGGCTGCCCATCTTTTCCCAAGTTTCAAACACAGCATGATTTGGTAGGTAGAAAACTGTTTGTCTAAAGCATTTCCCAATCTAAGTATCAGCATATTAGAATATTTCTCCTGATGTTTGTTTATTTAGAAAATTTCTGTGCCACCTCTCCAGGGAACCCACGTGAGATGAAACATAATAAAGCATCAAAAAGCATAAAATAATTAAATGTTAAGAATACCATTAAAAAGCCAGCATAAAAAACCACTCAGAGCATAACAGCATAAAACATTAAGCAGCCAAATGTGTTTCTCAAAAGACTAGAATCAGATTTTTTTTTAAATGCCATTAAATGCCTTAATAAAAAGCCTGAGCAAAAAGAAATGTTTTGGATTGGAGCATAAAAGACATTCAGGTAAGGTGCCAGACAAGCTTGAAGAGGAAGGACATTCTACAGGCAAGGTGCCATCACCCAAAAAGCTGTCTCTGGTTGCCACCTGTCTCACCTCACATCAAAGATAGGGGGTTGAAGTTGGTGTGACTAGTACAAATAAAAACTGCAAAGCGTGCAAACAATTCTTGTAATATAACAATATGCTAATAGAACACTAAACAGTACATAGATAATACAAAATTCCTTCTGTTTCAGATGTGACAAAAATTCTCCGGAGTAGACCTTCCGTTTCATAAAGAACTTCATCAAAACATCGATACTCATTCATAAAATACAATTATAAAGTTATATTCATGTTAAGACAATATACCAAAGGCCAATGTGTACAAAAATTCATTAAAATTCATACATACAACAAGATGTGTCTTCTTATTCCATAGCTATTCCATAATTTTCCATCAATCTCTACAATAAAATTGTTACCATTAATCCTTATAAGAATAATTATTTGTTCTTGAGAAACACACTCCTATCCACTAATTTTCCAGTGAACAAACTAGTCACACCAACTGCAACCCCCTATCTTTGATGTGTATTTGTAGTTTGGGGCATCATGTTGCAATTGAATCATAGATTTACGTTTTCGGAGGAAGAAAGATGTAGGATATTAGGCAATATACCAGGCTTGAAAAGGGGTGAAAGGAATCCATCAGATTGGTCGCAATTGGATTTTCTAAGTAAAAAGAAAATTAGGATGACATTACATGCGTCCTCACTTACTGAATATTGTAATTCTGATCTAATCCCTAGAGGATTACGGTTGCAAAAAGGACCCGCCATGTTTCTTCACAAAGAAGAATTTAAGAACAAATGGATTGCGATCCTAAACAAGTGTTCTTATGATCTCATGCTTTTGATTATTGACCAGGCAACACAGGAGGCTGAACTCATGAAAAAAGAAATTAAAGAAATGGAGGATAGACTTAAAGGGTCTTTGAGTCCCGATGTGTTTGAGAGTAAGCTTAAAGAATTGGAGGAGGCTTTAAAAGCCTATGAGAATAGGACAAGAGAGACCAAACTCAAGAAGTTTGATAGAGACAGCAGGGACTATGCATTGAATAGAGTGTACAAGTGGTGTTACCCTAGTGTGAATCCCGTTAAACGGGCGTCTTGGGCAGATTCTAGAGACCCTGTCTCAGAAATGGAAACTACAGAGGCAGAAGACTCTGCAACAACTTCTGGGGAGGAAGGGTCGGTGGGGAGACCTTTTTTAGACAGATGCACAAAGAACAGAGCAAGAGAGAGAATCTTTCATACAATCAATCCAAACGAGGCAGGAAGAGAATTTAGTGGTTAATTTGTCCACCATTACATTAACTAGGGAAGTAACAGATCTGTTGACTTTTGGACCAGGATTTGTGTTTACCCCTAAGTATAATGCATTCCAACTGAGGATAGATGTATTTAAGTTGATAAGGACCCTGAAGTTAAAATGCTTTTCTGAGGGATCAAATTTTACAGACATCAACCCCTTTATAAATAAGTCTCAGTTTATTCCATCAGTTTACCATCCTTCTATTATTGTGTTTGAGAGACGGGTGATGGAGGATATATGCCGTTTGGAACAGCTTCATTCCCCCCTTAGATATAATTTGTTTGGGGGTTCATGTCCATTCCTAGTGATTAATAATGGAACTGAATTAACTCTGAAACTGTGAAAGCAGACCCAAGGGAGCATGAGATCAAAACTTGTGGGCACTCAATGAAATTGCTGAGCAGTCGGGTTAGAACAGATAAATGGAAATATGTCTTCACCCAAAGAGTGATTAACACATTGGCATTCACTGCCACAGAAGGTAGTGGCGACTACAAGCATGGACAGCTTCAAGAGGGAATTAGATAAGCACAAGAGGGGGACCCGCGATACTCGCGGGGGGGAGAGAAGAGCTCCGTCTCCTCCATCCCCACCCTCGATCTACCCGAGGTCGCGGGGGCGGCGGCAGCAGCGAGGCCGGTGTCCCCCCCGGCCGCCCTGCCTGTTTGCCTGCCCGCCGGCTCCGGGAAGGAGGCGGCGGAGGAGGCGGCGGCAGCGTTCGCAGAGCGTCTCCTGCGCACGCGCAGGAGACGCTCTTGCACTTTCGGGGGGATTTAAACTTCCCCCCGAATTTTTTTAAAACTTTTTTTATTTTTGTGCACACATGGGGACTGGCCCACGTGTGCACAAACCTCCCCCGGCCCCCCAGGTGCCCCCAAAGTGCAGATTTAGATATCCGCACTCCGGGGGCAACTTCAGCATTAGTATAAGGATATGGAACAGAAGTCCATCAGCATTAGTATAAGGATATGGAGCAGAAGTCCATCTCAGTCTGGGGCAAATGAGGCATTGTATTCTTGGTGCTTAAGAGGGGCAACAGTGGGAGGGTTTCTAGTGTCCTGGCCCCACTGCTGGACCTCCTGATGGCACTTGGTATTTTTGGCCACTGTGTGACAGAGTGTTGGACTGGATGGGCCATTGGCCTGATCCAGCATTGGCTTCTCTTATGTTTTTATGTTTATGTTCTTAAGTCCTAAAAATGTATTTGTCCTGGAAATTAGAATTTTTAGCATACCTTGGCATGAATCTTTGATTTCTAGTGTTTTTTTAAGGAGGTAGGGTTAAGACTAGACTTCTAATGCACACAGTTTTAATGCTGAAGACACCAAACTCATGTTCCTTTTGGTCAGTACAAGTGCTTAATCTCAACCAGAAGGTGCTTTGAATTTGAACAACAAAATGACATGAATAATCGGTGCATTAATAATCAGCCATCAAATGCCATGAGGCTTGTAGTTACCAGCTTCTGGGGGCGTGGGGGTTACCATAATCTAGAATGACAGTCAACCTTCAGCTTTGGGTAGAAAAGTAAAGAAATGGACTCAGCCTGAGCATGAGATCACTATTAATTTACTTGAACGTTTAATATTGTTTTTCAATCTTGCCCTGGCTCATAAGGAGTATAGAGACAATAGAGAATGGGCTTCAGCATAGCTTGTTCGGGCTTCTGGTTTGTTGGTATATTTAGGTAGAATCACTGGCTCACTCCCCAACAAAGGTGGTTTGACATCACCAGGTTCGATCCAGCCAGCTTTATCATTCTGTCCCACTATTCATTTTCTTACTACAGCCCCCATCCCACATGGCTTTTGTCCATTTAGGTACCATGATCACAACCATAAAGCTCTGGTGGCCAAGGCAACTCCTTCCTCGCATTTTTACCAGTGAAAAAGCTGATTGGATCCAAGACACACACACACACACACACACAAGCATGGTCTGAACTGGCTGAGACTGAGACTGAAAGATATATTGGGCTTGTGGCTTGATGGAAAACGTGACCCAGTGTGCAGATGCAGTGAAAAAGGCAAACTCCAAGCTAGGAATTATTAGGAAAGGAACTGAAAATAAAACAGCCAATTTTACAATGCCCTTGTATAAAGCTATGGGGTGACCTCATTTGGAATTGCAGTTCTGGTTGCCATATCTCAAAAAAGCTACTACAGAGATACAGAGAGTACAAAAGAGGGCAGCCATAATGACTTGGGAGTTGGAACACCTTTCCTATGAGGAAATGCTGGAGAGTCTGGAACCTTTCAGTCTAGAAAAAAGATGTCATTAGAAGAGGTTTATAAAATTATGCATGAGGTGGAAAAAGTGGATAGAGAGAGCTTTTCCTTTCTCTCCCATAATGCTAGAATTCAGGGGCACCCAAGGACAATGTTGGGAAATAGGTTCAGGACAGACAAAACAAAATGAGCAATGACTTAACTACTCAATGAGTAATAAAACTGTGGAATTGACTGTCAGGGGAGGTAGTGATGGCCATGGACATAGATTACTTTTAAAAAGGGTTAGTCAGATTCATAGAGGAGAGGTCCATCCATGGTTACCAGCCATAGTGAGCTTTCATATACAGAAGCAGCAAACTTCTGAATGCCAGTGTTGGGAAACATGAACAGGGGAAGGCCTTGGCCTCTGTGCTTTGTTTGTTTGGGGCACTAGAGCAACTGGTTGGCCACTGTGTGAAACAATATGCTGGACTAGCTGGACCACTGGTATGATCCAGCAATCTCTTCTTATGATCTTAACATTTGTACCACAAATAATAGCCTTTGGAAAAATAAATGCACATTTTCACCACATGATCAGCGAGTCTCTGGCTGCAATCAGACGAGCTGTTTGCTTTGGTGTTGTTGCTGCTCTAGATTTAAAATGCAATGTCAGACAACATCTGTCACCAATTCCCCAGTCATCGGCATCCCGTTCTCACCGATCTTCGAATTGGAATTATTTGATACCAGGAAAAATCTGGTCCTTCCTGGTGGCAGCAGTCTCATCCTGCATCTCTAGAAGTCTGATCAATCCATCATGGTCTCAAGTCATTCAGGAAGTCTGAACACTCCCTTCCAGTTTGAGGCTTTTTTTAGGCAGTTAGAGAGGTGCGCATAACTGCATATTTACACTATGGTTATGAAGCACCACATGTCCGCTTATTTTTTTACAGACATTTTATAGACATCTCTCTCACACAGGAGCTTCTCAAAACTGTGTTTTTCTTTTCTTCTTCCAAAGCAGTTTCAAAAACACTTTCCCTGCGCTGTACTACATATCCCAGAAGCCTCCTCCAGCAATCCCATTGGCCACCAACTGCCATCCTGCAAGGAGTCTGAAGCACTGCTTCCAATACATGATTCTGTGCATGCTCAAAAGACAAATAATTTTTAAAAGCAACCCAACCGCACCATTCCATGGCTGCCGCATCTGATTGATCAACCATGGGGTGAGCACACAGTGAAACGGGTTAAGGGTAAGGTGTCTGATCAAAACTCTCCATTACAAAAAAACCCTACCCTAGATTAATTAGAAGTAGGGCCAGACTGTGCTAAGCATCATCTGATAACAGCCTCTATTACCAAAGTCTATATTTACTCATTTAGGCTGAGATCCTACATACAAATATTTGGAGATCTATTCCTTACTAACTTATTTAAATTATACTGTTCGTTTAACCAATACGTTTCTAGTAGGGCCACATTAGAATCTGCATAAACCAGGATAAAAAAAAATCATCTTAAAATCATTTTCTACTCAGTATAACATATGCAAACCAACGTAACCTCCAAATCCACCCAGCTCCATGATCAGGAAGTCTCTATTACTAATGTTTATATTTACTCATTTAGACTATGATCCTACATATAAATACTTGGAGATCTAGTCCAATGAAATACATAGGATGGAGGAATAATTCACACAACCCGGCTATGTAGTGAGTCCAGTGCATATTTCACATAGCCACAGACTAATGCCTGAGGCATTTCATTATGGAGCCAGATTTGATTTTCTGCCCACAATTATATTTTTCCATGTGCCTCAGCATGGCTTGAAATCAATCTAGCAACATGACTGAGCAATCAAAGACTGCTTCTTCAATGTACACCCAATTTAATTAGCATTCCACTCGCCATGCTGCCAGGGTTAATTTTCAATCATGTGAATCAAGCCAGGAGTCCAAATGTGTGTATTTAGGATTGCAGTCTGGCTTAAAAAAAAAAAAGTAATCTACTTCATCTGCATTTACATTAATGAGCCACATGTGGTAGTTGTGTTGTACAATCCTACTTTGATTTCTGGTTTCTACCAGAAAATAATACACACAACAGGATATGTGGCAGGAAACATAGTAATGAATCTATGCTTGCCTTCTGCACATGCATATGATGGCAAGAGAATATTATTCCACGACACGCTGCCTGGAAAGTAGCTATTTATAATACAAGAGACAAACCAGGCTCACCTTTTGCATTCAGGAAAAGACAGAGATTCCCATGGATTGTCTGATGAAAGGGGTTGAATGTGGAAACTAAGGCCAGATGGAATACTGTCCTTATCCTGTTCAGATCTGGGTGGAAAATGGTCTTTTGCCAAGCGAATAAAAGAAAGCAAGAAAGACTAATTATACCGGCATCCATAGGAAACTTTGCCAAAATTACACATTGGCCTTGACCTTATCTGGCATGGAAAGTTTCAGAAGAAGCACCAGAGCAGTTTTATTTAAGCTTGGCACAAGCAGTAAAGATCATAGGAATAGCTGCTAAGTCTAGCAAATGCAGCTGCTGCAAAAAGACACAATTTAAGTGTCCCACGTAAAGTCCTTGAAATCCCAGGGAGACTTGTTAAGAGCTGGCACCATTTCACCTGGATCTGAGAACAGAGCCTTTTTGGAGGTAGCTGGAGTCTGTTGTCATAGAGATCAAGTCTAAAGGTTAAAACCAAGGCTGAGATACCACCAATAAATCACTTGTAGTAATCAGGCCATTCAAGAGTAGGCTGGCTACCATTCTCATTAAGAGACACTAATCAGCATATTTCACATCTTGAGCTGAGAATGTTTTAACATTTCCAGGGTGCTCTCTGGACGTGAAGGGGCAGAGTGTTTCAGAGGGGGGGAAACTATTTAAAATTCACAAGGAAAGCTACCAAAGCATATTTATGACTAATCTCATCCTATAGGTTTCAAGCACGGATGCACGGGCTTGACTGAAACCATGTTCCCACTGATGCTCCCTATAGAGAACATCAGTGCCTGTGCTTCTTGCTGCTGCACAACTACCAGGGCACAGGTCTAGGGAGCAGACAGGAAAAAGTAAACATTTCTTTACTCAATGAGTAATTAAATTGTGGAATTTAGTGCCCACGGACATAGTGATGACCAGAAGCATGAAAGGCTTTAAAGGGGGATTCAGATGGATTCATGGATGAAATGTCCACTAATGACTCCTCAACATGGTGACTAAAGGGAATCTCTGAATATTATCTGTCAGGCTCAAAATCAAGGGAAGGCTTGGCCTCTCTGCCTTCTTTGGTGCCACTCCAGGGCAACTGGTTGCCCATTGTATGCGACTGGTTGCTTGCTGGGCTAGATGGACTACAGCTCTAATCCAGCAAGTTTCCTCTTATGTTCTTATGACACCTAACTGTAGTCCAGCACAATAGTTCATTAGTGGGAGGTGGGAGCATATTCTTGTATTTGCCCCAGGAACGTATCACCACTCAGAGAATACCGAACTAAAGTTTACCTACCTCACCATGATATTTATTTACTCCATTTTATAGTCCATCTCTGTGAGACTCAAAGCAGTGTGTACTACAGACATACATAGGAAACAGAAATCACTGTGTTCTGGAAGCACATTTATGGCAGGTATACCTTTTCTGTTCCACTACTGAGCAGGCACAAAACAGAGCTGCCTTGTACAGGACAAATGGTTGACAGATGTAGTCCTTCCTTCCTCATCTCTGTAGTGATTTACAGCATCTTATAATTACCAATGCATTGTACATTTGAAAGGGGGGGGGGAAATAAGGTGACCATTCATGAAGTCCTATAAAAAAAATCCATCTGTAAAATTTCATAAACTGCTCTTGGTAGGCTTCTCTTTACCCACCTGCAGTGGAGAATTACCAGTCTCCAGCCCATTACATCCCAAATAAATAATAAATACTTCATTTGACAGCACAACAGCCCATATACCTGGGCCTTAGGAAAATGTTGTCTAGTCATAAATGTGTTCAGGAGCAGTCCTAGCCTCTGGAACTGGCTTTCTTTGTCTTAGATTGCCTTTAGAAATATTTATTTCAAATACTTATGTTGCATGCTTTTATCAAAAAGCACTTGTGCAGGCAACAGCATCAATTCTAAACAATAAAAGAGCATGCAATAGCAAACTACAAAATACTAGTTAAACCTATGAATAATTAAAAATTCAATAAACAGAGCAGCAACCAGTTTTCTAAACCCCTTTATTCTCCCTCTCTATCAAATATCAATTTAAATAAGACTAAGTGCTAAGTCTCCCACCTTGGTGGAAGACCTCTTGTTCCATACTACCAGGCTTCAATTGCTCCTCTGTGGCGGAGCCGGAGCACCAATGTCACAGCATCACTTCCAGCATGAACCCAGAAGTAACATCACCACACTGGGACAATGCTCTAGGATTCACCTGAAACTCTATGGTCATGCCATAGAGCTTTGGGTGAATCCTAGAGCATTGCTCCCAATGCATTGACATATGTCACTTCTGAGTTTGTGCTAGACATGACATCGTGGCATTGACACGATGCTGATTTTGTTGACTCCCCCCCCCCCGGGGTCTCTCGCCAACTGCTTGGCTGGCAACACTACAGTAGTTTCACTTGCCATTTGAAGAAAAGGAGAAAGAGGAGCCAGGCAAACGTCTAAGGAGACAGCACTGAAAAGTGCTATAAAACAAGAACTGGCTCTGGTCACCATTGACTTAGCAATGGGAGCACCCATTCTCAGCACATGGTCAGGCTCATATGGAAGTGAGATAAGGTCACCAAGAAGGGGTGGGGGTGGAGTTCTCCTCAAATTACAACTGATCTCCAGAGTACAAAGTTATGTGCCCCTGGAGAAAAGGGCGGCTTTGGCCTGCAGACTCTGTGGCATCACATCTCTGCTGAGCTCCCTCCCCTTCCCAAATTCTGCCCTCCCCGACCTTTGCCACCAAATCTCCAGGAATTTGCCAAGCCAGAACTGGCAACCTTAGAGTGGGTGGTCATTTGAATATTTTTGTCCCAGATTGTAATTGTGGAATGTTCCTGCAGTGCTAACAATTTGGCTGCCAACTCCAGCCTGGAAAATTCCTGGAAATCTGAAGAGGTGCTGCGGTCAATTTGGGGAAATATTTCTCCTAGATCTATATGAGTCTACTGTCTAGAGCTGCCATTTTCTAGAGGGAAACTGGTCTCTGTAGTCTGGTGATCAGCTGTAATTCCTGGAAAACTCCAGACCATGCCTGGTGGTTGACACCCATGGCTGCTAATGATGCCATAACTCTTGCCAATGATGCACTCAAAATCAGAGTACACCAGGTCTGCTCATAATGTTCATTCCCCCCCCCTAAGTCCATCCTTCTATCCTTTGAATTGCCAACATGGTCACGGTTTATAATAAAAAGTGTTATTTGACTTTATTTATACCTCACCTTTCTCTCCAATTGAGATCCAAAGTGGCCTATTCTCTTCTCCTTCATTTTATCCTTACAAGAACACTGTGAGAAGGAGTGAATGGTCCACGGTCACTCAGGAACCTTCCATAGCCAAGTGAGGACTGAAATTTGGGTCTTCACGATACTAGTGCAAAATTCTAACCTGTATACTGCACTGGATCTCAATTCCAAATTTATGCACTGCTTTTGTATCTGAATTCATCATCATAGTAGGCAACCACCTGGTAACTGCTGGTGGTATATGCTTGGATCATAACCTGTTGCTAGCAAAGCCACAAAATTTCAGTGTTCTCTGATAACATGCATTTTGGAACACTGAAGATAATGAAAATAATGAGAGCTTCCAGTTTTGGTGGGCTGATGGCGGCCACATCCCCAGGGAGCTCCTGGGGGGTGATCCACGGACCAGTGCAATGAGAGGGGGTGCAAATGTCCGCACCCCCCTGGGACCCTTGCGATGGGTCCCTTGCCATTGGATGCTGAGGGCTGCCTCTTTGCTGGCATGCTGCCAGCAGATTGAGGCTTCCCTTTGCCCCAAAGGTCTCTGCGCTGTGTTCCTGAATGGGACTAAGCTACGCACACCGGGACAAGCGCTTGGAGGTACAGCATTTAAATCATTATCTGGCGAGATCCGAGTGATCAGACATTGAAGAGTGAGTCCGTTAAAGCGAGAACACCAGCGAATGAGCGAGTCCCCGTTTACTAAGAGGGGGAGGGGACTCTCCCCCGGAAAGAACAAATAAGCATTTTTTAAAAAGCCTTTGTAGTGGGGACGGTCTGGGGCTGCCCCTCGCTACTCTCCCCACCCCACCCCCGGCTCCGTGCCGCTCGGCCCTCACTGCTCTGTCTCCCCCCCCGCTCGCCGCTCGCCATTCCCCTCGCAAGCAGCGGCGGCCTTCGCAGAGCGTTCCATGCACATGCGCACGGAACGCTCTGGCACTTTCGGGGGGATTTAAACATCCCCCCGAAATTTTTTCCAACAGTTAGCATTTTTGTGCACACGTGGGGACTGCCCCACGTGTGCACAAACCTCTCCCTGCCCCCCAAGTTGCCCCGGAGCACGGATTTAGATATCCACACAGACGGGGCCACTTGGCTATTAGATATATAGATTACAGAGACTCCAGGAGCTAAATAAGCGTTTGGGCAAGTTTTCAGGACTTTGGCAAATTCTATAAAAAGTAAACATGTTTAAAAATGGCGATCGGCGATGCAGTAGAAGCAGCAAGCGAGATCCAAGCTTTCTTCAGGAAGTGGAAGCGCAACTGGCCCATGTGACCAGAAGTAACCATAGCCGCTTTCAGGCTGCATGCTAAGCCTTTGCCCCCTGCTGGCAAAAATGAGGTACTTCACAAGAATTGTGCTATATATTGGCTGTTATTTTCAAGGGACTGTGTTAACATTGGAGAAGCGACTAGCCTTTGATCACAGGGACTTCCAATATTTAAGAGGAGAGTCTAATGAATAGGTTCAAGTGGTGGGGCCTGTACGCAGATGCTTAAGCAAAGCTGAAAGCGAAGGGGTATGCCATGGATATATCCGAAATAAGTCTGACGGGCAAAAGGGCAGATAGACTCTCTGTAAGTTTGGCTCCCAAAAGCAACAAATGGAATGGTCTCTAAGATTGAAGGCAAGAATTCAAGTGGATAACAGTCCTTAAAAAAGAAAAAGGGACTTTGTTTTGAGATGACCAATTCCAGTTTCAGCAAGACAAGGCCACAGGGAAAGTGTTCAAGAAGAAAGAAGATTACAGCGTGGGAAGAGAAACTGTCTGTGTTACACCTACTGAGGGAAATTTGATTATTAATTTGCCATAAATGAAGGAGGGGAAAACAATTGTAAAATGAGATGCCACTGTTCTCTGAAATTTGTGTTGAAGTCAGTTAGCGATTCTCCTGGAATGCTCTTTATATAGTCAGATCTGATGGTTTGCTAACACAGTCGATGATGATGACTGACCACTCTCAATGTTAAGAAAAGCAATTTTTATATTGTTAAGCTAATACTTTTATAAGCAGTATGTGACCTCCAACTCTTGGGTTTTTAGTGGGTTTTCTTTCCTTTCTCCTATAGTTTGTAGATCCCCTCCCTAATTTCGTTGTAGTTTTTAGAAAATGCAAATAAAAACATCCCCTACGAGGGGCCATAAAAAAGATTATGAAAATAATGAATGATAATCAGTATTAGCATATGCTGCCAGCTAATCATTGGACAAAATGCATTGAACTAAGATATACATAGAGAACTGCTTGATTTCCTAGGAGACACAGTACCTCCCAAAACACACATACAGTAGCTCCAAAGTGGCAGTGCAGGGATATGGAAAATATTTGCATTTCAATGTACTACTTACCATTTATAGGTGGCTTTCAGAGTTGAATGTGCTTCACATATCTTATTGTAATCCTAACAGGATATAGGCCAGCCCATCTGAGACTATGGTTTCCTAAGCACTCTGTGGCAGAAATCAGATCTGATTCCATTAGTATTTGAGCATTCACCCATCATCACTTGCTAGCTACCATGACCTAGATCAGATATAGCCAAGGAGAAGTCCCTATCCCTTGTAACTGATTCCTTTGCCTTAGCTTGCCCTTGCAAATAGTTATGTAAAATACTTATACTGTACCATCCTTTTCATCAAAAAGTGGTCAGTACAAGTAACAACAACCAGAAATAGTTTTCCAGTCCTTCCCAAGAGCAATCCTATGTAAAAACAAAGCACATTGCAATGGAGTAATCCGGAAGTTACCAGACTCTTTCCTCCACAGGAGGTTGTGTGTGTGTGTGTGTGTGTGTGTGCGTTTGACTTATAGCAGGCTTCATCTGTGATTCAGTGTGGTTAACAAAAGGGGTGAACCAACCACACAACAATAACATTCCATCCCATTAAAACCATATTAAAAATCCATCTATGTTTGCTGACAATCGCTATTGTTTGTGAAAGGTTGGTTTTAAATTGTTGAATGTTGCAAGAACACTTGATCTGTTGATAGACTGTATTTCATGTGATTTTCCAGGCATTTTGCAGCTCTTAAAATCTTATATGAATTAGATGAGGTAGGCATTAAAAAAGTAAAGGAATGACCCTTCTTCCTCCCACACATACAGCTGTGAATGTAGGAGGGTGGATCATGCCCTATCAGATCTAAATGGAGACAGTGTTAGCCTATTGTGCTTAATCCATACTTTAAGAAGAAACAGTGAGAGCTTTTGAAACAGTGCAGTTGGTAGCAGGTGCTATTTAATGCACATAGATGGATTTTAACCATCTGTTTGAATTTTCTCTCGGACTGCTTTTGGTGGAAAAAATGGTAGCCAATAAAAACAAAAACAGTAGAATCTTCATAGCTGAGTGTTTTATAGAAACCATGAAATATGGTTTATCTAGAATATCTTGACAAACCAAATCCTAGTTGGGTTACCTCTGTAAGGAACTGGTAATTTTTCAGCCTGCTCGAGAGGACTTATGTACTGTATATTTTCACTAGGGATAGCTGAATACATTGTTTTGGACTCCAACCAACTCATACATTAGCCCAAACACAAACCAATTCTTTCCAGAATATTTTCAGCCAGTTTCCTTCTGCAATCCCATCCCACTTCATTTGTCACATTTTCACAGTGGGTCTTTTGGGGAAAAAATTATTAAAAATTACTCTGATGTGCTACTCCAAAATCCAGAACCAATATTTACCATAGGTGCTTACTGGAGAATCCAGTGTGGTGTACTGGTTGGAGTGTCAGACTGGAGTCTGGGAGACCCAGGTTCAAATTCCCATTCTGCCACCAAAGTCCACAGGTCTAGTCACTCTGCCTCAGCCCAAGCTACCTCATAGGGTAGTTGTTGTGAAGACACTTGAGGTCCCCATTGGGGAAAACAGTGAGATAATATATATCAACATAAACAGCCCCGACCTGGTTAGCCCAGGCAAGCCTGATCTCGTCAGATCTCAGAAGCTACGCAAGGCTGACCCTGGCAAGTAATTGGAGGGGAGACCTCCAAGGAATACTAGGGCTCAGGACACAGAGACAGGCAATCAAGCCACCTCTCTGAAAACATCCTAGCCCCACTAGGGGTCACCAGAAGTCACCATGACTTCCAGGCATGCAAGCACACACATACATATGCACAAAAAAACCCTACAATTAAAAATAAAAAATAAACAAACACACCTGTCTTGGATTAGCTCCATACTGGACCAGTTCACAGAATGAATGAAATACACAACATCAATTTATTAAGTCATGGGCTGCCTTAGAGATGTTCAAGGGACATCCTCTCTTTGTCCATATTCAGTATGTTTATATGAAAATAATATTCCCTCTTCCTACTTCAGGATCCCACTCTGCACAATAGAAATTTAATTGTTTCTACAGTGGGGTTAGTGTCTCCTATAGTACTGGAATGTGGGATGTAGAACCTTTTTGGCCAAAGGATACAGTCCCTGAAAATTTACTTCTGTGGGGGCAGGAATTACACCTAGAAAGGTGGTATAGTGGTTAGTGCACCACAGGGCTTTTTTTGTAGAAAAAGCCCAGCAGGAACCCATTAGCAAAATAGGCCACACCCAACAGCAGAAACTCATTAGCATATCAGGCCACATCCCTGACAGTGCAGCTCATTAGCATATTAGGCCACACCTTGGCATGCCTCCCCGATCCTTCCAGGGCCCCCAGGGCCCCCCACCTCAGAGTCGCTGGGGGGTCACTCTCCAGGCCTTCCCTCTGTAGCCACGCACGCAGAGGTTTTGGCTGTAGTGGGCGTGGCCAACTCTGAAGCCAGCTGGAACTCTGTTCCTGTGTGTTCCTGCCCAAAAATAGCCCTGGCACTGCACCATATGGGGGCTAGGGAGACAAAGGTTCAAGTCTCCACTCAGATATGAAGCTTACTCAGTGACCTTGGATGAGTAATTCGGTCCGCCTAATGTACCTCATGGGGTTTTTATCAGGATAAAACAGCAAAAAGGTGAGCCATTTTAGAGCCATGAGTTCCATGTAGATTAAAAAATATGATCAATAGAAATGTGTTTCCCATTTAAAATAATGGATTGATTGTCAGATTTATTTCCTTACAGCTAACGTTAATTTGATATTAAAGAATCTAAGTTTACAAATGAAAGATAATGCATATCTAACTGTGACACAGGAGACCAAAACCACACCTCCCTTTGAAGCTGCGGCCACAGTCCATCAGTGCGTGATCAGATGCAGCTGCGGGTGAGTAGTGGTTTTTTTGTGCCATTCCCCCCCCCATGCGCTTAACCGAGGGATCAATGAATTGCACCTCCGCACTGAGGGCTCCCTATGGAGTTTGCGATGACGTGCATTCTGCGAAGTGGGGGGGAACAATGGCACAGAGTTGGTATGGCCTGATCAGACCATCCTGATTCCATAACAGCACGCTGGAGCAATCAAACATGGGAAAGTCCATCCGTGGCCCATCACACCCCATTAACTACTGGATTTTCCCCGGTGTCTTTTAACTCCATTTCTGCGGTGGAGCAGAATGGGTTGCCAACAGCTGCAGGGCACTTCCCAGATGTTGTTGTCTGATCATGCCCTTTAAATCTGCCCAGCATTCGCACCTACCGTGTTTCCCCGAAAATAAGACAATGTCTTATATTTATTTTTTCTCAAGAAGACACACTAGGGCTAATATCACAAATGCATAGATATCCTGCTAGGGCTTATTTTTTGGGTAGGTCTTATTTTCGGGAAAACAGGGTATGTTGGGTCTAATTGTGCGTATGAGCACAACCTGGAGCGCCTCAATTTGTGGCTCTTGCCTAACATTTTGCTTTTGCTTCTGCAAGACTACCCCAAACACCTGAAGCAAAGTTCTTGCTGTTCTTTCTTACCTATGGCTACTGCTTTCTCCCTAACCTCCTGCCCATCTTGCAGAAGCAACTTGCATTGAAATTCAGGTAGAGACCTGTATAGGGTTGCCAGCCCCCAGGTCCAGACAGGGATTCCCCCACTCCTTGGGGCTTCAATCCACCCCCAGCCAGCAGGCCGGTAGGAAGACCTGCCCCCAAGCCCCACCCCCAAGAGCGACCACCCACCTGGCCACCCCTCACTCTACCCTCCTGCCCAATTTAAAGGGCTTCAGCTGATTGGCAGAAAGCACATGGCCCACCAACCAGCTGGAGGGCCCTGTAAATCTAGGGGAGGCAGTTGAGGGCTGAATGCTCCACTTGCAAAAAGACCCTTTAAAGGATCTTTGTGTAAGCCAAGCATGTGGCCTGCAACCGCCCCTCTCCCTCCCTCCTGCTAGATTTAAACGGCGCTCCAGCTGGTCAGCAGGCCATATGGTCCCTGCTAATCAGCTGAAGCCCTTTAAATGAAGCAGGAAGGGAGGGAGAGGAGTGGCCAGGTGGGTGGTCGCTCTTGGGGGTGGGGTTTGGGGCATCCCTACCCACCCCTGGAATGCCCTCCGAAATCCCCCCACCAGAGAGATGAAGAGACCTGGGAATCCTAGAGTTGTATTATCAGTGTCAGGGGCTGCTGCTCCTTTTCCTCCGATTTGTAGCAGTCAACAGAGCTCTGGACATCTCTTCCAGCCTTGTTTAACTAGAAGGCCATTATCTCGTTGCCCACCCTTATTATGATCCGGAAGCTGCAGCTAGTGCAGAATGCTGCGGCCAGGCCATTGATGGGTCTCCCCAAGTGGGAATACATCCAGCCTGGGCTGTAAATGCTGCACTGGCTGCCAATAGCATACCGGATCTGTTTCAAAGTGCTGGTACTTACCTTTAAAGCCCTATATGGTCAGGGTCCGACCTACCTGAGGGACTGCCTTTCCCCACACATACCCCCCACGAGCACTTCGGTCTGGGATGCAACATCGCCTGGTGATTCCGGGCCCCAGGGAGGGAAGGCTTGCCGTGACCATGACCAGATCCTTCTCAGTGGTGGCTCTTACCTGGTGGAATGAGCTGCCAGAGGAGATCAGGGCCCTGCAGGACCTTCTGTAGTTCCACAGGGCCTGTAAGATGGAGCTCTTCCGCCAGGCTTTTGCATAGGGGCTGCTGCTGCCACCACCACAAACGGCGGGGGTAACAACGGGGCTAGGGGGACGGTCCCTGGAATATCTGCCAGGATACTGTGTGGCGCCATATATCAACTGGTTGTACACCAACTACAGGACAACACCACCTTTATGAAAGATTGATACCATCTTGTTTCTTACTGAGCACCTTATTTGTGTTGATAATTACTGGTTTTACTGTTTTTATGTGTGGGCACTTGTTGCTCTTTGTAAGCCGCCCTGAGCCCGCTTGCGGGGAGGGCGAGATATAAAAATAAATAAATAAATAAATAATAAAATATAAATGACCACTGCTGCCACTGGCCTCTTTCTAACATTTCTCCATCCAAACCAGCTCTGTGCATAAGAATAGGAGACAGAGGCCAACCAGAGGAGGCCAGTAGGGGCTGTCCTGATTGGGGCCCTCAGCATCCTAGACCAGGCTTTGCCAAAGGCCAATAAATTTATTGTGGCCTGAGCTTTCAAATATATCAAAATGACTTAGTTCAGAATATATTCTGTTTCCTTTTTCTTAAGAACTAACAGGAAACAATCCAGGGCCCAGTTCTCTAATACAAATGCCAGACCCACTGTTCAAGAAAGCATATTTTACAGTTCCTGCGAGAATTGTTGCCAAATGAGTGTTCAAATTCTGAACCAGCTGTTATCTGTGTTAGCTCTGCTTTAGGCTAAAGCATCTTTAGGCTACTTCTAGGGTGCAGTCACATGCACCAGAAAAAATGGGGGGGGGAGTGCGGCTATTTCCTCCGGAGGCAATAGACCTGCAGTTGCATGATCACACCTTTGAAGCTGTGGGTGCAGCCTGTCAGTGTGTGATCAGACGCAACCGCGGGTGAGTCTCTTTTTTGTGCTCCCTATGAAGTTTGCGATGGTGCACATACTGCAGGGGGGGGACAACGGCATGGACCTGGGCTGGCCTGATCAGACCATCCCGACAGTATGAGAGCGCGCTGGAGCAATAAGACAGGGGAAAGTCTGTCCGTGGCCCGTCGCAACCCGTTTACTACCGGATTTTCCCCAGTGTCTTTTAACTCCACTTCTGTGGTGGAGCAGAACAGGTTGCCGATGGCTACAGGGCACTTCCCAATGTTGTTGTCTGATTGCGCCCTTTAAATCCACCCAGCATTTGCACCTATGTTGGGTCTAATTGTGCGTATGATCACAGCCCTAGTTGGCCCATAATACCTAGTGCCTTGCCACTCTGGGCTAATTCACACATGTGCTTCTTGATGCACCTGGTCTCAGGAACAAATCCTCAGGATCAATCAAATATGTTTCCCATGTTTATAGAGAACAAGTTCTTCAAAAATTATTTAAATATGCACAGACAATTGATATCATTATCACTGGTACCAACTCCTTTAGGAGCACTTGTTTCACATCTGGTACTTCTAATTACCAGTAGTAGATCCCTGGAATATAGAAAAACAACTAGTGTCTCTGATCAGTACTGGTGACATACCACTGGTAACAATTAAATACTCTGTTACCACTCAAGTTATTTAAAGATTTTATCTTGTCTTCATTCACACTCTGTGGGGGAAAAATATGGCATTATTTGGTGGAAACCTAGTAAACCATTATATTTATGTAATGTATCATAGGGATATAATGGAAGAAGCTATAGTCATTCAAAATACAGTCTAATCTTTTGCATAATTTGTGGCCAATTTATATTTTCCATTCTATTTACAAGTAGGACACTTATAAAGGTACCCTTTATTATTTTTATGACTGTTGCTTCCATTGCACAGCAATGTAGCTGTTGGATGGTAAACAGGTATGCTAAGTCCTAGAATTGTTTTGCATATATGCTGGGAGCCACTTATTTTTTTATATACAATGGAGGGAATTCCCCTTTAATTATTTAAATCACTCCACTTTTTCTGGGATTCTCACCTTAACTTTTTCTTCATACACTAATGGTTAACAAATAAGTACTTCTCAGAAGAGGCACCCTCCATTTCTGAGTCTTTGTGAACTGAAAGATGTCCACAACTTCCTCTTACTGGTCCATTTTCTCCAGCTGCTTTCTTTCTCCTCCCCTGTCTTTACAAAGTATCAGAATCAGCTTTCCTTGCTGCTTTGTTTTGGCTCTTGGTCCTTTGCCAAGATTCATCATTTCCTGCTTACACAGCGATCTAAACCAGACCTTCTAATCAGCTTCTCTGCCATGGATCCTTCTCCTCTGCACTTTTACCTATAGCTCACAAGCCCCAAGGGCTAGAAAACCATGGGTCTCTTTCCATTTTCCTCCGCTCATTTCTCCATCTCCTCAAATGCAGTCACAGATGGATAAACATGGGAGAGACGTATGCATGATGCATGAGACATAGCAACGTTTTAAAAAGCACCTAAGTGACTTATAAACATGCCTTCTGGTGGGAGTGTCCCACTGAAGTCAACAGGAATTACTCACAAGTACTTCAGTTTAGGACCTGAGGATCCTCATTCTGTCTTCTAATTGTCCTAGATCATAATCCCGAGTAATCTTGCACCAGATGGCTACATGCAATGGATCACTGACATTAACTATGCAAAATGTCCACCTTGTTGCTGTACTGCAAGGAACATTTTGTATAAAGCATTCCCACATAACTTGATAGAACAAAGGAAGAAAACCTTTGGCTGATACACTCACACACACTTTGGTGGTTTATTTTCAAATCAGTTTCTGTCCGCGTCCCCGTCCCCCTTTGTCAAGCCAATCTAAACTTGTTCATGATTACTTTCAATGGAGTGGGCCTATTGTGCTGCTTTACCCATGATGGGATATATGGATGTCTGAACAAAACCCATCTTTGATTCACCATCGTTTTTGAGGAAAAGCAAATTTATTCGAATGGCTTGCTAGCAGGTGGCAATTCAAACCAATTTAGTGGAATAATCCACCTATAGTAACTGTTTTTTTTTTAAAAAAAACTAATCCAATGACCAATGGTTATTGCAATCTTTTGTAGTTTACAAATACTCAGAGACACTATTCACATATGTTGTTCAGCTAAAACTATCACTGTTCAGTCTGACTTACACATTTATCTTTCTCTAGCTTATATCCTACACCTATTGATGAAACTGCCAGTTATGAGAAAGTCAGGGTGAAACTGTAATGCATAGCAAAAACTACCCTATGCCCTGATATCATCATGTTGATCATTGCCCCCACTTTGGCCAATGGTAGCCAATGATAAGGAATGGGAGGAAAGACATCAGGACAAGAGGTAAATCTGACTACACAGAAGGAGAAAAGCAAACAGCTGCCATTTTGGGTGGCAGTCCAGTGTGTCCAATAATGTGAAATGCCACCCTATAAGGCATGAATAATTGCTGGAATGAACAGGGCTCTTCGGAAGTAAATATTGCTTAGTCTGTGATTTAATAAAAGCTTCATCGCATGAATGTTCCAATGGTTTTTATGACACAGGACTTAGCACTAAGCTTGTCCTAGAACACTACAGCCTTATTTATCCAGACCTCCCATGTCCGCATCTTCTATAAAAACTCCTTGTTTTGAACAAGAACCATCCCAATGTATATTCTGGTTATTCAAATAATCCCTCTCTTTCACTGGAGGTGGGCCTGCCTCACGGAAAAGATTAACACGTTCAGATAAAGGATCAGTGTACTATTAATACTTTTTTTGTTAACACAACACAAAGGAGATTCATAGATCCTTTGGCAAAACAACAAGCAAAGTCCCTTCGCAATCACATTCCTCTATGGCTTTGATCAGTGTAGTGGTAATCATAGATTCAAAAAAAATGGCTAATGATAGTATGTTAGCCCACCAATTTGTAATCTTTATACGCAGCATGATGACTAATGTGGAATTAAATAAATTGTGCACAAACATAATTCACTCTCTTCAACATTTAATGCTTTATGACACCAGACACCAGATTTAAGTGTGCTGAAACCAAAAATATTATTAGCAAGTTCTGTCAAATACCTATTTAAATTTTCAAGAGTGTATAGGAGACGTGACCCAATAAAGAAAAAGTCCCCCAGAGTTAGAGGAGGTAGAAAGAAAAAATGGCCCTCACTTTCTTGACTGGTAAGGAAAAAGTAGCATTTTTAACATTCATGCCATAAAAAACATGTTATATATTTTAATGCTACATCTTTTAACGGGGTTGTACAAAATATCTTAGCTAGGACAGAGCAAATGTGAAGCTCCTACTGCTAGAGATTTATTGTAGCATTTTTTTTATTTAACATTTTATATATAATACAGTTAATGCAATATGCTTAATACAATTCCACAAACATAACATTCCACAAATGAAAATTAAAAGAAATGAGCAATAACAGAATCCATAGGTTATAACTTCCATGCATAGATCACATTACAATACAGTTAAATACTCCGTGCTTTTGGGAACCACTCCCACCTGCAACAAGTAATTTAATGTAACAGACCACATTTCAACAAAATCAGACTGAGATGAGTTAGAATTAAGCTGATTCACCTTATAGGTAGTTCTTTTTATCACAGTCCACCTTTCTCCTAGATAACTGGAACACAAGGTGAGTATCAACAATAAAATTGTTATAAAATAACCTAATCCTAAAACCAACTGAATTAAGGTATTTTCCTAGGCACAGTCAGCATTTTCAATCTTATAGCTCTAAATTAAAACAATTGGGGGGGGGCTGTAAACATAAAGTTCAACATAAATCACTAATACTAATTTCTTCAAGGAGAAGCCACAGAAAAAGCCCATGGCTAGGCAGCAACTCAATATACTCTCAATAGTAGTCATAATAGGCTTGCCAAGTCCCCCCGGGGGGTGGGAAAACCCCCGCCCTAGAGGCCTGTTACCCACCGCCGGCAGATCAGGCCCCGGGGGAACCCCATCCCCAAAGCACGTGACATGCCCGGCATCAGCACGTCACCCAAAAGTGGTGCAGTCACGTCGGGCGCGTTGGGGGTAGGGCTGCGGTCATCCGAGGGAAAACTCTATGGCACATGAACTCCCAGAACAGCGCTGGACTCCCCCGCTATACCTACGGTAAGGACTTGGCAACTCTAAGTCATAAAAGCTAAAATGTGCTGAGCAAAGCCACCACATGGGTTCATATCATGAGAGAGGGTTCTTCAGATACGGGCCCCCCTCCCCTGAATCATGGTTTTAAATTTATACTGTATTGCATCTATTAATTAGACTGCATTTCAATTCATTGTTCCCTGGAATCAGATAAATTGGTTTAGGAAGCACTCATCTATGATACTCAAGACAAATAACCATGGATGTAGCAAGCTGAATTATTTTGTTTAGAATAATATGCTCAGTAAAAGAGAAGGCAGCATGGTATATCCTGATCTTATCAGATCTCAGATGCTAAGCAGGGTTGGTAGCTGGAAGGGAGACCACCAAGGAAGACTCTGCAGAGGAAGGCAATGGCACCTCTGCTTCTCACTTGCCTTGCTAGGGTTTTCACTTGCCTTGCTAGGGTAGCTATGCTCCTGCAGAGTGCAGGGGGTTGGACTAAATGACCTTCAAGGTCCCTTCCAACTCTAACATTCTATGATTCTATGATTCTAAGTCTGTTGCAATTGACAGCACTTTACACACACACAATATGGTCAGAATCTACCTCTCACCAAAGCAAAATCCATAAGAAAAGTTCCAAATAAAAAAATAAATGGCCTCACACATTTACACAATAACTTTATTCAGCTCTCCCAAAGAAAATTGCTGGTGAGTTGTCCAAACCCACTTTATTGAATTCCTTCATTGTCTGCCTATGAATAAGGTTCACCTCTGATGCCTACATTTGAACCCTATTCAGTGATGGCTGAACCAGAGCTTTCTCTTGCTCAAATAGTTTTGTCAAAAAGAAGTACATGGAATATTAACCTCAAGGTCATCTGTAGCCCTTTTCTCACAGTTTAATAGAATAAAGTATTTGAAAAACGTTCTCATTTTACGATTTATTATGGTAAATATGGTTGAGCTTTTGTCATTGCTATGCTTGGCAGAATTTAATTTTCTCAATAATTTTGACTGTTAATCTCAATGTTTATAAGAACACTGTAATCCTGAAGTTTTTGGCACTTGTGGATAATTCAGGGACCAACATAGTGATTAAAATGAAAATGGATGTCGATATTTTAAAGATTTAGATCATTCCAATAAGCTATTATCTTTTAATATGTCAGTGCCACATACAACACTAGTAAAATGTTCTTATATTACAAATCATACCTGTTTTTACTATTCATCCTCTTTTAGCAGAACTGGAATATATATGATTAATGTAACATGTACATATTTTAGGCATCAACTCACAAGACCGTTTATGACCTACCACAACAATCATTTTACAATGAAATCCACATGAATTTGGATCAGTGGCGATGGTCCAACATGGATTGGGTTCAAAAATAAACATGAGTTGGGCCAGAGTAATTTGAAAGACTTTTTGAACTTATATTGGTCTGTTATCTCAAGACTCACATTCGATCCTTTCCTGGATGTTATTGAATACAGATCTTGCCACAATTTAAATCACTTTGCTGTCAATTTATGTATGAGCATGTGGGTGCGTACTGGGACTGCAAACTCTGCCTGGTTAATGTATTTTATCAACCCTTCCCCATAAGCCAAAGTGCTAAACAATAGGTTACAGACATGAAATGCTATGCCAACAGAATGACACCATTTTGTTACATTGTGCAGGCATTGTAGGATAGAGATATGGCACATCTTCTTGCATTGGCATCATTTACCAGCAGCAGCTGTCACAAATAGTTCTGAAGAGACCCTGAAACAGGAAACAGGGCACCAAAGTTGAGGTGAAACAGGGCTGCGGACCAATTTAAATAGTAGTAGTAGTAGTAGTAGTATTTTATACCCCTCTGCAGAGCCCGGAGTGGCATGCATGCACACTCATTTTGTCCTTAGAACTACCTCTTGGGGTAGTTTAGGCTGAGATACAATAATTTAGATCAGAGGTCATTTCGGGGGGGAACACGTGAGAACGCAGTTCCCCCGGGTGAGGTACCGGGGGGCGGGGCACATGACGAACCCCCGCCCCCTGCTTCCGGCCGCCCCGCTTCCGGCCCTCATTCAGCCAGGAGGAGGCAGGAGAAGAGGGAGGGTAAGTTGCTTCCTCCCTGCCTCTCCCCACCCCTGCCTGCCTGGGGCCAGGGAGGGCCTTCGCGGGGCTAACCTTGCACTCCCACCGGCCTTGCAGGTCCACCACCGGGCCCCTCATGGGGCTCGGCAGTGGAGCTGCAAGGCCAGTGGTGGCGGCCGGGACTGTTGGGGGCGGGGTGTGTGGCCTTATGACACACTTCCGGTGATGTCAGGGTGTGTGGCATATGCTAATGAGTTATGCTAATGAGTTCCCCTAGCTCTTTTTCTACGAAATGACCCCTGATTTAGATCCCATGGTAAATCTCTACTGATATATGGCTTTTCTGTCAGCAAAACAGGTCTTCCTCACCTCTTTTTTCCCAATGCTGCTTGTAATGTGCCCTGAAATGCTGACGGTTGGAAGGAGTGCTCAGATACAGCATGAGGAGGCAAATGAGGGGGGTGTCTGCAACAGGAAAGAGGAATAGTTCCTTCCTTAGTGAAAATGTAGGCACCAGGTCACCCAGTGAACATTGTATTTTAATTTGTAATCCTCCTTGAGTCTACCGTTTTGGACACAAGGTGGACTATAAATGAAATAAATTATTAAGTAAGAAGAAATAAACATTCTAGAGAAATAGAGATTTGAACTCAGGTCTCACCAGTCCAATGAGCTTTTTCCACTAAACCTGATGGGTTGTAAATATAGGTTGGTTACCACAGATATCATAATAGAGAGTGTTTGCAAACAACAGAGAGCCTAGGAGGAGGACTGCTGCTGTATCAGCTCAAGCTATTTCCTATACCACTTCAGTTATACATGCCAAGAGCAGAAGGATACATGACACATGATGTAAAGTATATGGCTGCACTGCTAACTTTTCGACAGGAATAATGTATGCATTGTGTTCAGTAGTGCCATACATAGTGTTATGGCTATTAACACTTACTGGTAGTCCAGGATAGCCAGTAGGTAGTTCTTTAGCAAGAGCTAATGACTACGGATTTTACAAACTTTGCAAATAAGCTGTTCGAAAAGCAAATTTGCCCAGCTCATAAAATTCACTTCTTTTGTATTTTTTCCCCTAAAATCTCCTAGGTAGGTTCAGTGAGGAATAAAATAGGAGGAGTAGCAAATTGCCCAGATTCATTCTCTACTGATACTGTCCACCACATACAAAACTATGGCCCCGGTCACACGGGCCGGATATCGCGGGGGGAGGCGTGGCTGTTTGCCCCAGAGTGAACTACCGCGCGGCAGCCGGATCAAACGTCCCGCCCGACGTCCCCCCCCAACGTCCCATAGTTCACTCCTGCGGCAAAGAAGCGCCGCCGCGGGGGTTGTGTTGTTTTTTTTAACCCAAGTGTTCGCATGCGCTGTTGGGTGCTTGTTCGCACCCATGGAGACTTGACAAAAAAAAACTTTTCACGACAAGACATGGGCGGGCGCCAGATGCCACGAGCTACCACCGGAAATGTGATCTAACGCCTGCCCTTGCCCCATGGTTTCCGGAAACTAGTACCTCGGACATACTAGTTTTTTACAGCGCATCTTCGGAGTGAAGCCTCGGGTGAGCCACGGGAGCTCTACGCTTCCCAGATCTGGTGGTGAGATCGTGCCCGGAAAATCTGCCTATCTTCCATCTCTCTAGCGTGCCTAATGCTCTGTGTGACCGGGGCCAATAATTCCCAAACTACAGTGCCAGATGTGGGTTTGTTCTTATAAGGGAATGAATTAGTTGTTTGCTTGTTTATCTATTGTTGCTCTCATGATTATGACTTGGATTCTGATCAAAATACATGCTTAATTCACCCTTCATAAAAGTTCACTCATGACCTGTTTGTTATATCAAATATTAGTCCATATCACAAAGAAATTTGCAATTACAAGGGATAAAAAGCTTGATTTTTAAGATAAAACAAAAATAATCTAAATTATGACCCCGGTCACACCAGCCGGAAAATGCAGGGGGGAGCATGGCTGTTTGCCCCAGAGCAAAATAATGTGCAGCTGCCCAATCAGACGTCCCGTCGAGGTCCTGTGGTTAGGGGGGAGGTGCCAATCACGCAACTATCCTGCAGTGCGGCAAAGAAGCGGCGCGGCACAATCACACCAGCAATCGCTAGGCGCCGCTTCCATGGCAATCGGGAATAATTTTTTTTCACCAGAAGGTGTACATGTGCATGATCATTTGTGCGCATCCTGTGCAGACTGAAAAAAAAAGTAACCAGTTTGCGACAGGACTAGGACAGGACGTGATCAGACGCCCACCCTTGTCCCGCTTTGTTCAGAAAATAGTACCTCGTAGGTACTAGTTTTTTAAGCCGCATCTTCAGCGGGAAGCCACGGGTTAGCCACGGGAGCACTACACTTCCCAGATGTTGTGGTGTGATCGTGTCTGGAAAATCCGCCTATCATCCGTCTCTTTAGCATGGCAAATGCTCCATGTGACCGGGGCCTATATAATACAAAGGTTAGAGAAAGGAATAAAGATAGTGCAATATCAGGAGATAGCGAAAAATCCAGGCAAATGAAGTTAGAATTATCTAGCTATCTGTATTTTACTTAACAGGGTAATATTCTCAGCAAAGTCTGAAGGAGAGAACTCAGAGGTACTCAGAGAGCTGATCAGCCACTATTCTGGCATATCTCAGATGTGAGTTGAAACACCTTGGGTGATATTTATTGGACAGAGGTGTCTTCTACAACTGAATAAAATGGGAATATTTGAATGTTGTTTAAAGACTGCCTATATTTGTAAGAGTTTTTGTTTGTTTTGTTTTGTTTCAATGATATGTTTATATATGGGTGTTATATTAAAGCTAGTTGATTAATCTGAATTTGTTTTGTGACCTGTGACCAACAAGACATATACCATTACAGTATACTCTACTCTACTCTACTCTACTCTACTCTACTCTACTCTACTCTACTCTACTATACTATACTATACTATACTATACTAATGCTGCAAAGTTGATGAGTCAGGAATGGAAAAACTGCAATACAGAATGCATCAACCAAAAATTTCAGTGTCCCTTTGCCTACTGCTTAAATCAGTTGAATTAGAGGTTCCTGGCTCTCAGGTAACACTGCATCATACCCTAGGATTGGTATATTGGCTGGGATATAAAGATTACAGGTAAGGGAACACTCACCATGGGACATGATTTAACAGAAACAGAATGTTTTCATTATTATGCCTTTTCTTCATTCCATAAAGCTTAAAGGAGGGGAACAAACTTCCTTTTGCCTTTTTTAACAGTTTTTTCATACAAAATAAAATTTAAATTAAAAATTATAACCCAATCATGTCCCAGAGTAATACATTCTGATGTAAAAAAGAGGATTCTAATTTCTATGATTAAATAAAGAACCACCAAAGCACAGTGGTTTACTTTGCTCATCCAAGTCTGAAGCTTTCCTCCAGCCTAAGAAGTTAACCTGTTGGTGGAAAAGTCCTTAAGCTGAAGAAAGGCTTCAAACATTGTTGAGCAGGATCCACCCCACTGTCTTTCATTGAAACATTTACCAGTAAGTTAAATAAAAAGAAAGCCAGAGAAAGAGAAATGGGGAATGGGGAGAGAAACAAGAGTTTTTTAAAAAAGTTATATTTGAGTTTTTGTTTCACACTGAACGTTTTCAAACATTTCCCAGTAGGTGACAGAGGACCATTAAGGTGTTCTGATTTTTTTTCTTATACTCTTCCTTGTGAATCTGTGTTGTCATGGATACAATATGCTGTTTTCTTAAACAGAAAAATAAGTCAATGTAACCAGTATATCTTATTGACATGATTAAAAATAGTTCTGTGGTCTTTCTTGCTTTCTTTGTCAAGGATTGGAAATAGATTCTTCGCAGGATATTTTTACTCAAAGTCACAAAATATGAGACAAATATGAATAAACCTATTTCCTGTTGGGGCATTACACAGAGGAACACCAAAGGGATTGTCTTTTGGCTGTAAGATTTACCAGCTGCTCTCACCCAGTAGGTCACTTTAATGTCGATTTCTGCCTGCTGTGGCAGAGCTGAAGAGCCAGTCTTGGTTCCAACCCGGTCAGCAGCCATTTCTCACCCTCACTTTGGCTCCATGTGCTGGGATATGCAACTGAGTCCCGAGCACTAGCAGATGTAAGGGAGGAAAAATTAAAGTCATTAAAAAATTAAAGTTAAAAGGTTCCTAGAAGTGGGTGGAAATCCTGGAATTCCTCCTGGAGATCCATTGTAGGCAGAGGTAGAATAGTCTTTACACTGGTGTAGACACTGGCCTTTAAGTCCCAAGGTAAACTGGGAATCCCCACCGGGCTAAAATGTAATATGTCTAGGAAAAGAAACAGAAATCTTTTGCACACTGAGACATGGCCAGCTTCAGAGACAGATCAGATGGAGAATGAGCCTTAATAAGTAGTTGGCTGTCTATGTGTCTTGCAAAATATTGCTGATGGATCACAGTTGTTTAATTTCCACAACTGGAGGAAATAACTGTACCACTGAAATAAGGCAATGTTCTCAAAATCCAAGCTAGTTCTCCATCAGGCATGCATATTTGTCAGAAAAGTGAAGAGGTTTCCCGTGGCCTTCTCCTTGAGCTAGGATATTGTGGCTGCATAATTTTGATTGATGAAGCAGAAGGAAACCCATGGGACATCCTAGTTTTTTTCTGAATCCATGAAGGTCAGTCGTGACTTGGAGGCTGAGAAACTATCATCATCCAACATTTACGGGGTGGGTGAGGAGTAAAAAGAAAAAGAAACAAGAGAAGGAAAGCAGGGTGAAGGAACAGGCCACACAAGTACACCACATGTTGATATCCACAGTGGTTTCCAGTGCTGTCTTAGTTTTGATCACAGTGCTCCAAAAATGTGTTCCATATGTACCCCTTGTCCTATATGTACCCCCAAAAAGTACCCCTTCTATGTAATTCATATATGTATTTTTAATACAGAAGCAATTCCCAGGTTAGTTCCTGAGAAGAAACACAGAGCCATCTTACAGCTGGATATGTTCAGCAGAAAAAAGAAAGTTCTGATGAAGAAACCACTAACAATTCTGTTTAAATTTCATACACTCTTGGCATGAACTGTGTGCCTTAAATACTTCCCAGAATCCAACACAACATGCATGAATTCACAGGCCTTGGTAGCCAAGTTGACATGGAAGGTTTGAGCATGAAAGATTTGAAAACAATGTCTCAAGATTTAAATTGATCTGGTCCAGTATAATGGCTTGGTTTCAGTGTGGTAGATACAATCAGGTTTTCTGCTGATGAAAAAGGTACAGAAGCTATGCTGAATGGGAGCTGTAGTAAGAGAGGGAGTTGAGCGAGATTGAGTAAAAAAGCTTGCTGAATCCAACCAACTGGTTCCTTCATCTAAGCAAGGATTCTTCTTTTGGAGAAAGACTTCTTTGTCCTGTGGAAGGAACTTCTCCAATGGATGGTTCTTCATTTAGTAGAAATGAGAACCATTCCATCCAATCCTATGAAAAGGAAAAAAACTAAACTGACCTTTGACCTAAGTAACCAGTATTATCCATAAAATTAATACATTCATGGAAAAAAAGTATAAATAGATTACATTTATTGCATACTAAGTGCTGGTATTCTGCAAGGGTGTTTTATAATGCTGATTGGAAACATACTGCAAGTGCAGAAACAATTTCCATATAGAAAACGTCGGCAGGGTGACTCTGATCTCCAAATCTTAGATTAAGATTGTTCCAGCAACTGAGCAAAAGAGGCCACTTTCAGCCATCCTGTATGATGAAGTGTGAGACATATGAGATACTTTATATGCAACATAGGACTGAAAGAAAAATAAGCACTGCATCTGACAAATAAAACTGAAGCATCTGGGAATTAAACACACCAAGGCATGAATTTCAAACAAATTTCAAATCAAAATAATAAACAGTAAATAAATAAATAAACAGGCAAAAATTGCCAAGGCTATAGGACTCTTACCTAGGAGGCAATGATACCCAAATCAGTCCCCAGGCATTGGCAGGCACCTGAAGAGCATTCTATACACACGAGGAACTAGAAAACAAGTTTCAGGGTAAAAGATTGTTTGATCCTATTGTATACACAGTTCCTATTCTGCCACAATAATTCTTCCAGGGAATAGGAAAGAATGGAAGGGAGACAGATAATTAACAAGCAAGTAACTTGGTTACCATATCCAGAATAAAAAAGGTAAAGTTAAAGGTTCCCTTGCTCGAAAGCCAGTCGAATCCGACTCTAGGGTTGCGGTGCTCATCTCCGTTTCAAAGCCGAAGAGCCAGCGCTGTCCGAAGATGTTTCCGTGGTCATGTGGCCGGCATGACTAAACACCAAGGCTCATGGAACGCAGAAAGAAGTAAAATGCTGATAGTCCAGACAGCAACACCAAATTATTCAAATGGCAGAAATACAGAGCAGTGTACTTGTGGCAGTTCAATAAAAATTTACATTTGCACAATCCTTAATTGCATTACTTTAACCTAATGACCAACTGAAATGACAATTTAACTCAAATTATGTTCCTCCTATGTGTGTAGTACAGAGAAACCAACCTGCAGAGAAAAGATTCATGAGGGGTTGCCCAAAAGGGAATCAAAAGGTACAGAGGAGAAGGTTTTGGACGGAAAGGAGTCCTGAGCCAGATGTAATGCTATGTTGGCTGTAAGGCTTACTGGTCAGGATCAGAGAAGTGAAAATCTAAGAGTAAATGGGAAAACATAGAGGGTCAGGAAGAGAAGTAGAATGGGAAAGTGTCAAATCGCCCTCTGCCTTACAAGGAAGTCCAGTGATTTCAGGGCCAGCAATGATGGAAGAAAGTTTGATAGCAGTTATTGTCCTGCAAACTTGGTCATTGTTCATAGCCAGGATGTGAGAAGCTTTGGAGGGTCACAAAAAAAGATCCTTCATTAATGTGCCCCTGGAGTTTTCCAGCAGTCAAGCGACTTCTTCCTGAAAGTGCCTGGAGAAATGCATGCTTTAATGTAGAGAACCTGTCTTAGTATCAAAAGGAATGCTTCATCTGCACCTCTGACTTCAGAAGGCCACAGGACCTTGGAGTGCAAAAAGACATTGGTTTCAGGGAAGGCATGGGGGCAATATTTAGTGAAAAATCAGTTGGGAGGATTTAGGAAACATTCATTAAAAAACATTCATGTTCTACAAGCTGATGAAACCTAAGTTGTGCTTAACTACTGTGTATCACGTGCCTGTCTCTCAGGAGCACAGATTCAAGGCACCATTCTATAAGCCAACAGTTCTAAAGCAAAATAGTTCTAAAGCAAAATAATTCCAAAGCAAGCAATATGGACAATCTGAATGGGAATTTTATATAGGGCTGGTTCACAACACAGCAAGATTTGAGTCATCGTCCTGGGATCACTGCCATTACGCAAACATCTGTGGTCAGTGTTTCATCTATTGCCAGCAGGGAACAAGCTAAAAAGTACATCAGCTATCAAGGAGAAGGTAAGGGGAAGAGATTGCTGTGATTTGTGGCAAGAGGGACAGATTATGTTGGTATAGCCTGAAATATGATGGCATATTCATGTACATATACAATTGCTTGATATAGTCTTAATGTAAGATGTCGTCACTCACAAATATGCTTAGGAACTTTTTCAACCTGGCGTTAGACCCAGTTTTGAGTCAGGAACTTGCTTATGTTAGTGCACAACTTACACCAGGTGATAGACTGCGTGGATATCTTTTGATTTCCCTCGTAGCAGCTTCTTGACATCCTAGAGCATCCTTCTGAGCCACTTGTTGGATAACAGGGACACTATGTTTCAGACGTCCAGTTCCATACCTCCTGTTCAGGGCTGGTGTCAGCATACCCTGAGGTGCAGCAGCTGCCAGGGTGGCCCATGGTGTCTGGTGGGGTCCACTGCTGACGACTCTCTGGTATCTTCTCTGGTGCCTGTACTCACACACTTCCACTGCCTGTTTGTGAGTGTTTGGTCACCTGTGTTCCCAGCTGCATGTGCTGCCTAGCACTGTTGGAGAAGGGCATGAGTGTTGCACAAAACATTAGTGTCCCTGGTGGCCATGACAGTGGCACTCCTAGCTGTACCCACCAGCCAGTGGTCTGTATCATAGTGTTCCACACTCCACAAGTGGACCTTGAAGTTATACACAAAGTGATAGATACCCAAATACTATTAATCAAATATAACCTTATGCATGTTGTGTTGTTTTGAAAAATTATTTTTTGTAAAAGCAAAACTTATTAAATTGGAACTTATTAAAAAGGAAATAAGATTGTGTCATAACTATAAAAATGTCCACTCACCACTGCCACCAATCACTCGGCTTCTCCAGGTGTTCCTCCCTTTTCTATTGAGACAGAAAAATGTCACAGAGTGTCAGACACCTGACTTAACTGTGCTATGCTCCACAGAGCTCTCTGTGGCCAAGCATGCATCTATGTCCATCTGTTTTCAATTTATTGGGCTATTTCTCTCAGGATACCTTTCAAATAGCTAAAGAAATGTATAGCTGTCTGTGACCCAGCTCCAGAGCCGTTTTTTTTTTTTAAAAATGATTGTCTGGACAAAACAATAGAACCAGTGAATATTCTGGAATGTTCCAGCTTTCCCAGTTACCGTAAGCACCTCCAATAACATTATGCTAGTATTTTGTTGTGTAGCACCTGGGAAGCCATTTGTTTCATTAATATATTAACACCACCAGAATCATGTTGACATGTACCACTGAACTTAAAGTTGAGGCAACGTTTACTGTTTAGTCATAGCTGAATACTACTAGAAGGTCAGAATTTGGATCTTGCTATGTTGGGTAATGTGGAGACCTTCATATAAACATTTTAAAAAAGCCCTGCTCAATCAGACTGAAAGTTTGCCGAGTCTAGCATTCTGTGGCCAATTAGATGCCAATGGAAGGCCTCAGGGCTTGTCTGTGACAATACTCGAACCTTTTCTCCAGGCTCTCTAAGTCCTGAGGGGGGAACTGGTAGAAATCGATGCAATCCTATATATGAGTAGTGAAACCTTTAAAAACAAACAAAAAAACAAAAAAACACTGAGTAGGCCAAAGCCTTCTCCTCTTGTTCTGCCCAGCAACTGCATTTCAACTGGCATTCAGATGTTTTGAACAAATATTTTGAACACATGGACTACCAAGAATTTACTGAATTCCTCTTCAGACAGAGCCAGAGGCCAAAGGGTTCCCTCCTCTCTCAGATGGATTTTTCTCCTAGTGGTGCTTGACATGACGTCTTGTCTAACAACACCATATATTTTTCCTCAGGATTTCCCTCCCAAGCAATCTGTAAAGGTGACTGTAACCTGATTTGATATTATTATTCCAATATAGCAGATGGAGGAGATGAGGCAGTGAAATAGAGGTGAGAATTGAATAACACCATCTACTGAGGGCTCAAATGGACATGGCAGACATGGGAACACTACTGACATTTTAAGGTTTTTCAGGATCAGGCCGTGGGGGCCTGATACTGAAAGCCAACCTGTTGGTGCTGAGCAGGGGTCGTTTCGTAGAAAAAGAGCTAGGGGAACTCATTAGCATAACTCATTAGCATATGCCACACCCCCTGACATCAGGGGCCTGGCGGTGGACCTGCAAGGCCGGCGGGAGTGCAAGGAAGCCGCGCCAAGGCCCTTCCTGGCCCCAGGCAGGCAGGGGTGGGGAGAGGCGGGGAGGAAGCAACTTACCTTCCCTCTTCTCCTGCCTCCACCTGGCTAAATGAGGGCTGGAAGCGGGGCGGCTGGAAGCAGGGGGTGGGGCTTCGTCGTGTGCCCCGCCCCCCACACCTCACCCGGGGGAACTGCGATCCCCCGCGTTCCCCCCGAATCGACCTCTGGTGCTGAGGCTGGCCCAAAATCCAAGTGATATTCCCCTGGCTGAGGAGGGGGATTGGGGGGACGGGAACCCTGGCAACAGTGGAGGTAAGGGAGAAGTGCTTGCTGGGTGATGGAGACACCACCTGGCTGCTCCCTCATTGTCCAGCAAGAACCATCCCTCACCTCGCCTCCTGCTGGGATTCCTGTCTCCCCCAGTGTACTGTTTTCAAGCCTCCTCAGCCAGGGAAGATCACCTGGGTCTCCACCTAGATAGATCACCATCAAGTTTGCATTTCAGTGAGGAAGTCCAAATCTCAAAACCCAGGCTTCATATTCTGAAAATTCATCTACTCCTTCATCTCTACAGATAAACTCTTCTCTTATTTGTGGGTAACTTTGTCCTTAGTAGTGAGACTAAAAGCAAGTCCTGCCCAGCTGAACCCATCCTTCCACCATGCACTTTGAATATCTTCCCATTCTTTCTCTTTCAACTTGGTCAGAATGATAATTCTTTGAAATAAGAGCTATTCCATATTTCCGTGGACTGATTCCTGTGATCCACTGAAAAATGGTATTCAGTAGTCATGATGCACTGACAGGATATGGCTGAAATCCTAAGCAAATTTACAAGGAAATAAGGCTTACTGAACTCAATGGGACTTATTTCTGAGTAAGCACGCATATGACTGTACTGTAAGTCTCTGAGCAAAATTATTTTGACTAGTATGAGAATGATGTGCTCCCTTTTAAAATTAAACTCTTATGTGAGAAAACGGATACTATCAGATCAAAGACACAAATAATGACTATTGACAAGAAATGTTTCAAACTCTCCCTCAGTGAAGACATGCAATGATGGTTATTGTCCTGATTGTCTAGGATTGTCTAGGATTCTGTCTGGAACTGAAACAAACTCCCCAAATTTTGGATTTAGCATGGAAATCCACATCTTAGGGTTTTGAAAATCACTAGATGCAAGGTTTAAATGCAAGTTATTCTGTTCTTGTCTACTAACAAATTAGGCAATTTTATGGTATCTTTGAAAGAACTAAGAAAGTTTTAAACAAAACTGATGAGTTCTGTATTTTAGAAGGGGATGTAATAACAATGTACTGTGATTTTTCAGTAATGTTGTAATGAGTGATAGATCTATACTGAGACAGATTCAAGCCTAGTAGCACCTTAAAACCAACAAAATTTCTATGGTATAAGCTTTCAAGAGTCAAAGCTCTGTTCATCAGACATCTTCATCAGATTCCTTCATCTTTGCTAAAGGGAGCTTTGACTCTCAAAGCTTATACCCTGGAAGTCATAAGAACATAATCTAGTCCAGCCTCCTGTCTCACACAGTGGCCAACCAGTTCCTCCGGAGGGCCAACAACAGGACATAGAGGCTAGACCTTCGCCTAATGTTGCCTCCTGGCTCTGGGATTCAGAGGATTAGTGCCTCTGAATGTGAAGGTTCCCCTCAGTCGTCATACCTAGTAACCACTGATAGACTTATCCTCAACTAGCCTGATACACGTGCTTCGCTACAGTATTTAACTTCTGTAAATCCAGTTATAATACTGATGATGTAAAGTTTGGAATGTAACATTTGTTGCAGGCATTCTAATGGAGAAGACTGTAGTGTAAAAAATGAAGTGAGACATACGTACTTTTTCCCTCTCTGCTGAAGGACCTCTCTCTAGACCACATTGGTGGTTCTGCCCTCAGGTGCTGGGATCACCAGGCTGCTTGATGAGCTCATTCTGGAGCAGGCCACATAGAACTGTCAATTTAAGAAGCAGTCGTCTGTTAAGTCAACTCCTGCTACTTTCCATGAAAGTGATGGCCTCTCTACTTGTGTTCCTGGATTGTTTTGCTCATATGGAGACTGTGTTGTTCTGAGCACCTCAGGGTGATCTTGTTGGTACTTGGCCTGTGCAGCTCAGTGCTCTGCAGGAGTACTATGTGCAATTGTCTTTGCCGTATTCCTAAATTGCCTCCTCCTTGTAGCGTTGGTGTATCTGGCTCGACGTTTGCCAGGAGCTTTCTTGGGGGCAGTAAGAGGTGATAGGTGTGAGGGGGAGTTGGTGTGAGGGAGTGGTGATGTGGTTCATGAGGGAGGCACACATCAAAATGGCTCCTAGAAATGCCCTTTACTATCTTTCCATAAACATTCATACCCTGGCCCTGCTCCTACACCTGACAGACACTGGCCTGTCTGGTGTTGGGGGGGATTGTATTTAAAGGCATCAGGGAGGCTAGGCCAGCAGCAGTGCAAAGGCAATCCTGCTGAGCAAACCTCCCCAGCGGCTGTAAGCATCCCACCTACTCTCATACACCTGACAGGCAGCTGCCTGTCCAGTGTAGGATGGGGAGGGGGGGAGGAGTATTAGAAGCCACTGTGGAGGCAGGGCTGGCAGGATCACTAAGGCATTACTGCTGGGGCAGGCTCCCTCGTGGCTTTAAGCACCCTGCAACTGCTGCTGCACCTGACAGACAACCATCTGTTAGGTGTAGGAGGTGGGGGGAGTATGTTGGAAGCCATCCCACCTCCTCTCCTACACCTGACAGGCAGCTGCCTGTCCAGTGTAGGAGGGGGAGGAGTTTTATAAGTCACTGTGGAGGTGGGGCTGCACCTGACAGACAACTGCCTGTCAGGTATAGGAGGTGGGGGGAGTGTGTTGGAAGCCATCAGAGAGGCTGGGCCAGCAGCTTTGCTTCACCTCACAGGTGGTTCTTGGCCACTCCTGATTTCCTCAACTGTTATTAGCTCTCTGCAGTCCCCTGTAACTGTTGGGTTTTTTACCTCAGAACACTGAGCTCTGCAGCTGACCAATCAGAGAGTTGGGGGTGCAGAGAGGCAGCTGCCTGGCA